>NC_042989.1:10340786-10640786 GCF_901001165.1 Salmo trutta | reverse complement strand
GAGCTCTGTCGGAAGGACAGTACGCTAGCGTCGGTTATGTTAGCACAGTGGCCAGAGTGACCTGAGCCACATGGAGAGCTGCAGCAGGACTAAGTGGAGAGCTGTTTGTTTTGAATGTACTGAGCCTGAGGACTGAGCCAAGCTGGGTGACACATCATCATCCTCTCATCGCCGCCACCATGCGAACACGTGGAAACAGACACAGCAACGTGTTTCTGCAGTGCTGAGGGGGAGAGTGAGAGTCTCTGTGGTGTGATCATAAAGGTGTATTACAGTACAGTAAATGATGACTGGCAGGTTGCGTGGGGGATAAGGCGGCAGTGAGAACTAGACACTATGATAATTTACAAAGAGCAGTGGGGCTGACAGGCATAACATGTCCTTCGGTGGCAGTTTGAGTAACCAATGGTTTAGATGGCAACACAGGAGGGAGTCCACCATTGGACTCCAAATGGGGAAACTGAGCAAGGTGTGTACTGGTCTAGTGTGTATGTACAGGTGTAGTGCGTGTGTATGTAGCCCACCGGTGTAATGTGTATGTACTGGTGTAGTGAGCAAGGTGTGTAGCTATGCCTGGACTTAGTTTGGCTTAGAGATCTAGCCATCTGCACTGTCGGTTTCCCACAAAGACAAAAATGTGTTTGAGAAAGCCCTCACTGCTGAATTTCTGAATGCCAATAAATGGCTATATGACAATAAACTTTCTCTTCACCTTGGAAAAACAGAGTCCATCTTGTTCGGATCCAAAGTGAAACTGAGGAAATCCCCAGATTTTAAGGTGGTAGTAGGTGACATAGTAGTCGCAGAAAAATACTCGTTTAAGTACCTTGGATGTGTGCTAGATAACCATCTGACAAGGGAGAGCTTGGCACAAAATGTTATCGCCAAAGTGAACCATAAAATTAGGTTCCTGGCTAGAACCTCCAAATATCTGGATAAGAATGCAATGGGGGCATTGTCAGGGGCTCGTGTTCAGTGCCACTTTGACCATGCGTGCTCTTCCTGGTACAATAGTGCCCCCAAAATAATACAAAATAAATGACAGACATCTCAGAACAAATTAGGATTATTCTTAAACTTCCAGCAGTTAAGCATCTTGACCATTCCCACTTTGAAAGTGGTAGGGGGAAAGAAACTTTTTTTTATACTCCGCTGCCTTTCTTTGGAATATTCTTCTGAAAAATGTGAAATTTATAACCCCCATAGGTAGTTTCAAGTTCTCACTGAAAAGAATAATTAAATAGTAGCATGTCTCAAAAGTGGGTCATAAGATTATAGTATGTGGCTGAGAAGGGAAATGCCCGGGATAGCATTTGGTCTGCCTTTTGGTGCCTGTTGTTTATCATATTGTGATTGTCTTGAATATATTAGGGATTGATTGTTTTATATATTAATGGTGTGTGAGACAAGGGAGATGTACCTGTCCATAGTTGTTTATTAGGAAAGGGAATTGTACTAATTATCTGATGTTATGAATCAAACAACAATTTGGTCTGTCATTGTCTGTTGCCACTACTATTGCCACTTAACTTAGTTGCATTTCCCCTTCCCTCTTCAAAAGGACCACAATTGAAATAAGCTTTTAAGCTTTATTGTGTTATCTTGATGATTTTTCTTAAATTGTATGTGGAGGCGTCACAGGCGAGCGCCCTTATGTATGAATTGTTTTATTTTTTGTTGTAAAATAAATTCAATCAACCTTAACCCTTTAAAACTCTGTTTGCAACTGCAGTGTATGTAGTAAACATTGTTTGACATCATTGAATAGAGAATAAAGAATGACTGATTGCTCCCAAGCAGCCACAAACTCTAAATTATGCAGAATGCACAGTACCCTCTAGCCTTCAGATTGAATGAAATTATATGAACTTTATTTCAATATGTCTTCATTATCTATAGGAGGTTCTACTGTATGTTTCATCTGTATCTTTCTGATTTGTTAGTTTAATAACTCCCTCTCTTCTTCCAGATCGTGGGTCTCCTGAAGGAGCTAGATGATCAGAAGATCCTGTATGAGAGAATGGTGTCTGACCTCCTGCGGTGGATCAAGACCAAAGTGGTGGAGCTCAACGATCGCTCCTTTCCCAACTCCCTGAGGGACATGCAGCAGCTGGTGGCCTCCTTCAAGACCTACCGCACCATGGAGAAACCCCCCAAGTACCAGGAGCGAGGGGCCATCGAGGAAAACTTCTTCAGCCTGCGCACCAAGCTCATAGCCAACAACCAGTGGGCCTATGTTCCCCCAGAAGGAAAGACCCTGGGGGACATCGAGAAGAACTGGGCCTTACTAGAGCGGGCGGAGCATGAGAGAGAGGACGCCCTCCAGAGGGCGCTGCTAAGGCTGGAGCAACTGGAGCAGCTGGCCCAGAAGTTTGGCAGGAAGGTAATGTTTTTTGTTTTGTAACTTATTTTTTATTATTAGGTGTTATTAGGTTTATCATTGAGGCCCACTTCGGAAATAAGTGTTTTATTTAATAATAATGCTTGCATGTCTTGGTCTTTGGTTACACTTTCTATAAAGCACATGCATATAATGCTCTATAACATCCTTTATAATGCCTTATAGTACACTTATAATGGGTTATGACACTGACTAAAATTAAATTCCATCCATTCAGGCAGGGCTGAGGGAGGGCTATCTGGAGGACACAGCCCAGCTGATCAGCAGACAGGACCTGAGGGGGTTAAACAGCTTGGAGGAGGCCCAGGCTGCAGCCCGGAGACTGGAGGCCCTGGGGACAGACACCCTGGCTAGGGAGCCTCGCTTCAGAGCCATCAGCGACATGGCAGCTGTCATCGAGAAAGGGAACTACCACAGCAAGGCCCAAGTCATCCGGAGGTAAGGCTTATAACTAAATGACCACGGCAAGGCCCAAGTCATCCGGAGGTAAGGCTTATAACTAAATGACCACGGCAAGGCCCAAGTCATCCGGAGGTAAGGCTTATAACTAAATGACCACGGCAAGGCCCAAGTCACCTGGAGACTAGCAGTTGGCGTTGGCTAATGGGGATCCTAATAAATCAAATCAAAGTCACCTGGAGGTAAGGCTTAGAACTAAATGACTACAGCAAGACTCAAGTCATCCGGAAGTACAGTAAGATTCAGTGCTGTAAGACAGTGAATGTAAATACTTAGTAAATACACCAACAATCAGTATGTTTGTTTCCCATTGGTCCAAATAATTAATCAAAACTGAAATAAAGCCTACATGATTGAATAGGAACAGAGAGCATGTAGGAAGCATACCTGCACTGGTGTTTTCCGTCCGTTGTTTCAGAGAGGTGAGCATCACAAAGCGCTGGAAAGACATCCTGGTTCAGTTGCAGCAGAAGAGAGAGCAGCTGGGGGACATTGTGAACACACTGAGTGTCCTCAGGGACATCGAACTGGTTGCCCAGGAGCTCCGAGATCTACAGGTACACAACTAATGGGCAGCAAACAACACAGTATAATGTGTAACAGTATTACGCTTAATGCTTCATCCTTCAATTTTCATACTTAATGTAGGTTTTAGCAGGGTCCTCTGACATTGGGAAGCAGCTCCCGGAGGTGGAGGCCCTGCTTCAGAAACAGGACCTGCTGGAAACCCAGATCTCTGCTCATGGAGAGACTCTGAGTGCCATCAGTAACAATGCCTTAAAGGGGACACACCGAGTTGCACAGCAGATCCAGACCAGGGTCAAATCACTCAATGCTCAGTACAACTCTCTGGTGGCCCTTAGTAAGAACAGGTGAGCACACACAGGACAACTTAGGCCCACATTTAATACATTATAGATAACGGCAAACCCCAGGTTTATTTATACAACTATTTTAAGTATAAGTGTGGTTGTACCTTAGTAATGACAATATTTGTGTGAGAAACGGCTTCATGGTGTGTTTGTGCCGGTGTTGTGCCGAAAATCTCCCCCCTGACAGAATTCCCCCACCCCCTTCGCGTTCTTCATTGCTGCGACTTGCTTGCGAGTTGAGATTTCTGCTCTTCACTCCGTTGTCAATTTAGCCTACATTCCACTGATCTAAGTAGCAGAAAGCATTTTTCGGTTTGGCTATTTGTTTCAAGTGTATGTGGTGGTTGTAGCTTGTATGGCGCCCTGGGCGAACCCCCCCTTCAGCGCCCGCCCCCGGCAAGATGACGCCCTGGGGGAACCCCCCCTTCAGCGCCCGCCCCCGGCAAGGTGACGCCCTGGGCGAACCCCCCCTTCAGCGCCCGCCACCCCGGCAAGGTGACGCCCTGGGCGAACCCCCCCTTCAGCGCCCGCCCCCGGCAAGGTGACGCCCTGGGCGAACCCCCCCTTCAGCGCCCGCCCCCGGCAAGATGACGCCCTGGGCGAACCCCCCTTTCTGCGCCCGCCCCCGGCAAGATGACGCCCTGGGCAAACCCCCCCCCCTTCAGCGCCCGCCCCCGGCAAGATGACGCCCTGGGCGAACCCCCCCCCCTTCAGCGCCCGCCCCCGGCAAGATGACGCCCTGGGCGAACCCCCCCTTCTGCGCCCGCCCCCGGCAAGATGACGCCCTGGGCGAACCCCCCCTTCAGCGCCCGCCCCCGGCAAGGTGACGCCCTGGGCGAACCCCCCTTCAGCGCCCGCCACCCCGGCAAGGTGACGCCCTGGGCGAACCCCCCCTTCAGCGCCCGCCACCCCGGCAAGGTGACGCCCTGGGCGAACCCCCCCTTCAGCGCCCGCCCCCGGCAAGATGACACCCTGGGCGAACCCCCCCCCTTCAGCGCCCGCCCCCGGCAAGATGACGCCCTGGGCGGCTGCCCATGTCGCACGTACCTAAATCCGCTACTGATTTTGTATTAGTCTATAAATAAATCTCTTTGCCAAAATTTGTCATCTCTCCCATGTCTTATTCAACTAGTATTTTTGAAAGTGTAAGGATAATAATTCAGCCATAGTTGTTCTGAAATGTTTATTGCTTGCCAACGTTTTTATTTATTTTTTCTAATCAAATTTTATTAGTCACATGCGCCAAATACAACAGGTGTAGACCTACCAGTGAAATGCTTACTTAAGAGCTCCTAACCAACAGTGCAGTTTCAAAAAATACGGATAAGATTAAGAGATAAAAGTATCATGTAATTAAAGCGCATCAGTAAAAAATAACAATATATACAGGGGGGTGCCGGTTAGTTGAGATTTTACTCCCTCTATGTTTAATATAACACACATACATGAATTATTCATTTCGGCTGCCTATCCTGATGTGAAGTTTGTTCTATAGAAAGTATCTGACTCTGATGTGTGTCACAAAGTATTTGACTCTTGCCACAAAATTAAGGAAATTAGAAGGGGGGGATTCTGACCACTAGCGGTTCTGGGGGGGTAACTGGCCCCTCTAACAGTACAACTGGCCCCAGCTTGGCCCCCCCAGTTGAAATGGTCTAGAACCGCCATTGATTCTGACGGGGAGATTTTCGGCACAACAACGGCAAACCGTGCCAATATATCCGCCAAACATTGGTTTCGAGGGCATTATAATTTTTATACAACGGGTTACCAACATATTCAAATAATGATTGACATATTTTCATTAAAAACGTTATTTTGATTAATTTATTCATATTATTTAATCCTTCCACAAGATAGTCCCTAAACAAATCTAGGGTTGCTACCCAAGCCAGCTATTCGTTGGTTCGGTTGCCAGAGAAGCGACTCGGTCTTTCAGTCTTTTTATTCTGTATCTATGGACGCGACCTAGTCGTTTTGTTCTAAATGTTCCATTGATAAAATCAACGTTCTTATCCCTTGCTTGCTAGCTAGCCAACCACGGCTAACTTACAGTCACATCAAACAGTGCAGACAGAATAACAACAGTAGCTGCATTTGTTTAAGTTGTTTTCTAGTGACATTTATCTGGATACATGCATAACAATGAGTTAAAGAGGCACTCTTGTTGGAGATCGAATTTGAATATTGAAACAATGTTGCGAATGTCAGACAGACAGCAAGGTTTATACAAGTCTCCGCTGTTGAAAACGAAATGTTAGTCTAAAAGAAATGTGAGATAATGTCTAGATGCTTTTTATAGTGGAGATCAAGTTTATAACTTCCCTGGCTGGGCTGATGAGACAGTGGATTGCGCAATCAGATGGAACAGAGTCAATAGGCATTTTAACTTAATAGATTTAGCAAATTGTCATTTGTGGAATAGGCTGGAATGCGCTTCTAACCAATCAGCATTCAGGATTAGACCCACCCGTTGTACAATTAAGCAATAAGGCCTGAGAGGGTGTGGTATATGGCATGTATACAACGGCTTAAAGGCCGCTCTATTGTGCATAAATGTATTTTGTCCCCCCACACAAATGCGATCTCGACACGCAGGTTAAAATATGAAAACAACTCTGAACCAATTATATTAATTTGGGGACAGGTCGAAAAGCATGAAACACAAACAGCCTTCCCCGTAGCTCAGTTGGTAGAGCATGGTGTTTGCAACACCAGGGTTGTGGGTTCGATTCCCACGGGGGGCCAAGTACGAAGAAAAAAAAATGTATGAAATGTATGCATTCACTACTGTAAGTCGCTCTGGATAAGAGCGTCTGCTAAATGACTAAAATGTAAATGTAAAATGTGAATTTATGGCAATTTAGCTAGCTAGTTTGCACTTGCTAGCTAATTTGTCCTATTTAGCTTGCTTGTTGTTGCTAGATAATTTGTCCTGGGATATAAACATTGAGTTGTTATTTTACCTGAAATGCACAAGGTCCTCTACTCCGACAATTAATCCACACATAAAACGGTCAATCGAATCGTTTCTAGTCATCTCACCTCCTCCCAGGCTTTTTCTTCTCTTGACTATATTGCGATTGGCAACTTTCATAAATTAGGTGCATTACTGCCACTGGCCTCGTTCGTCGAGATGGGAGAGGCAGGACTTGCAGCGCGATCTGCGTCAGAAATAGAACTGACTTCTATTTTAGCCCTTGGCAACGCAGACTCTTTTTGTAACAGTATTTTTTATTTGAGTTTCACAATTTTCACCCATATTAAGAGATACAACAACAAAGACAAGGCAAAAAAAAACAGCACTCGCTTACACATATCCGTATGTATGCACGCACGTACACACACACCCACCGTTTCCCTCTCCCCGCTTCTCTCACCCCATCCCCCTCATTGCATCCCTCAATACATACATTTTAAACAAACATAAACAGAAAAAATAACAATAAAGACATAATAAATAAATAAAATAAAATGCTCAGTTTAAACCAAGAAGTTGAGTTCCTCACACGGACCGTACAGTGTAATTCTGGAATACATAGATCACAATTCTAAGAGAATCCTTGCAGCATAATAGCTGATACTTCAGGTTCTAGGTAATTTAGGTAAGGTTCCCATACTTTGTAGAACTGATCTGTCTTGGAGTGCAATGTACATGTCAGATATTCCAGCGGCACCCATTGAAATAGTATCTTATGCCAATCTTTAATAGAGGGAACCTTATCACTAATCCACTGTAAAAGTATGTTTTTCCTCGCTGCGAAGGTGAGGATGTTGTAAAGCCTCCTCTTACCCACAGAAGTTACATGCCTACTAGGGAGACCTAACAGTAGAGAAACTGGGTCCAATTCTAGATCGACCCCTAGGATCTTTTCAATCTCTTGCAGAACACCAGACCAGCAACGCAGACTCTTGTTGGTGCGCGCGAGCAGTGTGGGTGCAATAATTTAATAATATAGATTTCTAAATTTATTTTGCAACGCTCACGCATGCGACACGAGCGATGTAGTCAGCCTGTTAACCGTATATTGGCCATACACCACAAACCCCCGAGGTGCCTTATTGGCATTATAAACTGGTTACCAACATAATTAGAGCATTACAAATAGATCTTACCTGTGGTATACGGTCTGATATACCATGGCTGTCAGCAACTCAGCATTTAAGGCTCAAACCACCCAGTTTATTATGTTGGTTATTGTCTTAATGAATCAACAGGAGGAAAATGCTGGAGGGCCAGTTGAAGCTGTTTGAGTTTTTCCACGACTGTGAGGAGGTGGAGGCGTGGATCTATGAGAGGTGGCTTCCCCTTCAGTCTGCCAGTCTGGGCAGAGATCTCAGCCAGATCCAGCTGGCAATTCAGAAACACAAGGTCAGACCTTGGTTACATCACAAATGACACCCTATTCCCTGTAGTGCACTACTTTTGACCAGGGTCTCGTCCAAGTAGTGCACTATATAGGGAACAGGGTGCTATTTTGGTCAGGCCTTCTTCAGTCACACAAAAGTGATTATTCCATTTCAAGTTTAATTAAGCTTACATAGCAGTCAATATAAACTTAAACCCATGACATGATAAATACTTTGGAATAAGCCTATCTGAATACACTGGCATTTAAACAAATGAAAATACGTAATGTCATAATGTGAACCAAACCCTCACTTTTATGTGTTTGTTGACCCGTCGCTGTTTTGGCAGGTTCTTGAAGCCGAGGTGCAGTCTCATGAGTCTCTGTGCTCAGGGGTCGTGAGTAGAGGTCAGGAGATGTGCAGAGGGAAACACCCCAGTGAGGAGGACATCCAGAAGTCGGTCCGGACGCTGAAGAAACAGTGGGAGCACGTGAAGGATGAAGTGGTCAATCGCAAAAACAGACTGCATGCAGCCATCGTTATCAAACAGGTTACAACTATTAAAACAATGCAGAAATAAAAGTCAGAGAAATAGATGGTTTGACAGAGGAATTACATTTAGGAGTATGTACGTAATAGGCTGGAGAAAGCTACCATAGCTAGTTCATTGACATTCTCTATTTATTTTATAGACCGTGATAATTGGAATGTAGAGGGGAGACAGAGAGGAAGGACTGATTCGTACCCACGTCACTATGTGTTTCGGAGTCTGGGGGGCTAACCACTACGCCAGACTCTGGCATGCGATATTCTCCTTTCCACAGAATTAGATGGAACACTAGAATGGACTTTAGCATCCTGGCAACATAACTACAGGACAGACATCTTGGTCAGGGAAACTTTTGTTTAAATTGTATTATATTATTTATTATCTGTTATTTTCCTCTTCAGTACTTTGCTGATGTGACCGAGGCCAACTCGTGGCTGAGCGACAGGAAGCCCCTCCTGATCAGCGAGGATTATGGGAAGGATGAGTCCTCCACCAGCGCCCTGCTGCAGCGCCACCTACGGCTGGAAAAGGAGATGGGAGCGTACGTTGTGGAGGTGAAACGTTTGGGAGAACAGGCCAAGGGAGCCTCCCAGCTGGCCCCGCTCACAGTAAGTTCCCCATCAATCACTGTGCCTTCAGAAAGTATTCACAACCCTTGACTTTTTCCTAATTGTGTTGTGTTACAGCCTGAAATTAAAATGGATTAAATATAGATTTTCTTTCACTGGCATACACACAATACCCCATAATGTCAAAGTGGAATTATGTTTTGACATTTTTACAAATTCATTAAAAATGAAAAGCTAAATGTCTTGAGTCAATAAATATTCAACCCCTTTGTTATGGCAAGACTAAATTAATTAATTAATGTGCTTGACAAGTAACATAATAAGTTGCAAAGTCTCTGTACTCCACACATACAATACTGTATCTGTAAGGTCCCTTATATTTAAAAAAAAATGCTATGTTTTTTTGTGAAATCTTTCAGTATTTTGTGAAGATCGTTGACAAAAAAATGACATTTAAATCCATTTTAATCCCACTCTGTAACAACAAAATGTGGAAAAAGTAAATGGGTGTGAATACTTTCTGAAGACGCTGTAACTACACCACAGTCTTTAAATGTCATTGTATCATGAATACATCCTCAAACACATTGGTTTTAATAATAAAGAAGTAGCTTACTATAAAATCCACCCCCATTGACTTCCAAGAGTTGCTGAGGACTTTCGTATTTTTCCACAGGCTGAGGCCCAGCAGAACAAGATGCCCCAGTACAGTGATTCCTCTGGTGACGAGGGGGGATTGACCACACCTGGGAGAGTGACCTCCCTCAGAGGAGCGAAGATCACTCAGACATCTACCCAGACCCATACACAGGAGGCTAATGCCAAGATCAGGTTTAAATACACAAGAGGTACAGATTCTCAACTTCAATAGAATATGGATTATTTATAGAAACAATGTTACTTTTCCACCAATAGGCTTAGTCCGGTTTCTAAGGTAAATAGTCTCTGTTTTCCAGGTGTGACGGTGTGGGACCGTGGGGAAATTGTGACTATCCTCAACAGAGACAATGAGGATATGTTTCTAGTGAGGGACAGCAAAGGCAACGAACAGCTGGTGCCAAAGACGTACCTCACAGAGCTCCCATCATCTACAGTAAGGCTCACTATTAGCTGTCTCTATGGCCTAGTAAAGAGCTTTATGGCACTTAACCCATTTGAGTCATCGCAAGTATAATTGTGTGCCCACATTAACTCATTAACCGGCCCGCAAATCTGGACCTCAAAGCCAGTTCCACTGTTTTTCCCCCTGTATTATTCTCCTCTAGTCAGGGACTGATTTAGACCTGGGACACCAGGTGTGGGAAATTAATTATCAGTTAGAACATAACACCAGCAGTACTCCGGACCTTGTAGGGTAAGATTTGAATACCCCTGGTCTACACAGTTTAAACTTCATAATTTTCCATTTTAAATAGAACACTCCCTCTACACCACCTCCATCCACCAATGGGGTTACTGAAAGCCCCACTAAGAGGGTGAACCGGGCGCGTCGCAGACGTTCCATGCGCCGGGGGACCGCTGAGATCCAGTCCTCTTCGATTCCTGATCCACATTACCAGAGAGAAACCATAGAGAGCACCCAGAGCAGTCTAGACCGGGACTTCAACAGCCTGCACAACCTGGCTATGGTGAGAAATAAGACCTGGGGTTTCAGATTCTCCTCTACATTTTTGGGGTGAAAAATGGTTTCCCATTGCATCACATAAGCAGTACAGCAATACAAATCATTACACTACATCTAAGTTATAACACTACATTTTGTTTTATGCTTTGACATTTTTGTGAAGACATCTTTGATGATGTAGTGGCAGCGCCCAGTACAGAGAATAGGACCCAGAGGGATCATCCTGTAGCACACGTGTAAGTTGTCACATACTGGCACCCAAATAGTGTATTTGTGTCAAATTTCTCCACCATACAGTCCAGGAGGAAAACTCTGGAGGAGACGGTTCGGTTGCACCGCTTCTACAACACCTGTGAGGAGTTTGAGTCCTGGATGGAGGACAAGGAGAACATCCTTAACACCTTCACTCCTAACTCCGACAACGTGGGAGTGGTGCAGGCCAAATATGAGGTAACAATCCAGCCTCATCACTGAGATTATTCCGTAACAATTTATTTGAAGGCCACCTACATAAGGACTTCATTACACATTCATAACACATACTTAACTCAATAATTAGCAGTACATCAGCGTTTGTCTCTAGTGCTATTATTTAATTGATATAAGAGTTGGAACTCCCCTTCTCATGAACTCCCCATGTTCCAGAACTTTCTGACAGAGCTGGCAAGCGGGAAGGGCCAGCTCGATGACATCACCAGACTGGGGGAGGAGCTTGTGAAGAGCAGACACAGTAAACACAGAGAGATACAGGCCAAGCAAGGACAAGTCACACGCAGGTAGGTGTACTAGCAGAAAACTATTTTGGAATAGTACTACTGACATCTACTAAGAATAACATGATAAACACAGTTTTTCAGATTAGATAGTTCTTTATTGTATGTTGTTCACAGAAATGTTTATTACGTACAGAGAATGCACTGCGTTTTACTGAGACGCACACACAATGTTTAATCATTGAAGAGAGCTGTTCATGTTGTTATTGTTGTTGTCACTGATGTTGGTGATGATATTGTTGTTCTTGCTAGGTGGGAGCGCATGCAGAAGCTGAAAGATGAGAAGGGCCATGAGCTGCTGAGCACGGCGGATGTGCAATCCTTCCTCCAGAGCTGTGAGGAGGCCCGGGCCCAGCTCATGGAGCAGTTCACCCAGCTGGACACTGTGGATGGTGTGGGTACTACCTCCACAGCCCTGGACACTGAGGAGAGGGCCCAGGCTCAGGCACAAAGAGACATACAGGCCCTGGAGAGGAAGATAGCATACCTCAAGAGTGTGGCTAAAATGTAAGGCACAATTGTAAACCTCTACATGTGTCAGACAACCACCACTAGTCCAAGACTTTATACTGTTTGAGTTTTGAGTTTGAGTTTATTTTATTTTTACAGGGACAGTGCACATTAATCAACGTTTCAGTAAAAGTGACGGTTTTAGCCAGCCGGCTAATTTTCAACCGCAGTCCCTGGGCAGGTTATTAAAAACAATTACAATATAGACAATCATTGAGCAGTGAGCACACGCAGAGCAACATAGGACAAGCAAGACGTAGCATACATACAGAGCAACATAGAATAAAAAGCAACAACTGTTGATGGTTTTGAATGTAATGCCAGATAGTTATTCATCCATCCATTCATTCACGTTCTACATATGTGTGTGAACCAGGAAGCAGGACTGCAGCCCAGCAGAGGCCGCAGCCATCATGGAGGAGGTGCGGGGCCTGGAGGTTCTGCTGGAGCAGGTGAAGGGCCAGGCATCAGAGAGACAGAGGCTTCTGGAGGAGGCCAAGCGGCTGCAGCTGTTTCAGCAGGAGACCAGGGACCTGCTGTTGTGGGCCGGGGCCGCCCAGGACCGCCTACTGGAGGACGACACAGCCTCGGACGTGACCTCCGCTCAGACCCTCCTGAATGACAACCAGGATCTTAGGATAGAGATTGACGCGCAAAGGGAGAGGTGAAACAGAATTTTGGGTTCTTTCCTTTCTGGAAAGTTTACTTATGTTTATACTAATATGATTTCCACCGGTCTAATGTACATTGCTCTTGTTACTTGGCCCAAACAAGTCTCTTCTTATTATTGGTGTCCATCTGAGGTGCAGTTAACTCTAATGAACTTATCCTCTGCAGCAGAGGTAACTCTGGTCTTCCTTTCCTGTAGTGGTCCTCATGAGAGCCAGTTTCATCATAGCGCTCGATGGTTTTTCAAATCAAATTGTATTTGTCACATGCACCAAATACAACACCTTACAGTGAAATGTTTACTTACAAGCCCTTAAACAACAATGCTTTAAGAGGTAAAAAATTGAAAATAAAAAATCTAAGTAACAAATAATTAAACAGCCGCAGTTAGAAGCTGTTAAGAAGCCAATTGGACCTAGACTCGGCGCTCCGGTACCGCTTGCCGTGCAGTAGCAGAGAGAACAGTCTATGACTAGGGTGGCTGGAGTCTTTGACAATTTTTAGGGCCTTCCTCTGACACCACCTGGTACTGAGGTCCTGCATGGCAGGAAGTTTGGCCGTAGCACTACCCTCTGTAGTGCCTTGTGCTCGGAGGCCGAGCAGTTGCCATACCAGGCAGTGATGCAACCAGTCAGGATGCTCTTGATGGTGCAGCTGTAAAACCTTTTGAGGATCTGAGGACCCATGCCAAATCTTTTCAGTCTCCTGAGGGAATAGGTTTTGTCGTGCCCTCTTCACGACTGTCTTAGTGTGTTTGGACCATGATAGTTTGTTGGTGATGTGGACACCAAGGAACTTGAGGCTCTCAACCTGCTCCACTACAGCCTCGTCGATGAGAATGGTGGTGTGCTCGGTCCTCCTTTTCCTGTAGTCCACAATCATCTTCTTTTTCTTGATCACGTTGAGGGCGAGGTTGTTGTCCTTGCACTACACGGCTAGGTCTCTGACCACCTCCCTATAGTCTCATCGTTGTCAGTGATCAGGCCTACCACTGTTGTGTCATCGGCAAACTTGATGATGGTGTTGGAGTCGTGCCTGACCATGCAGTCATGAGTGATCAGGGAGTACAGGAGGGAACTAAGCACGCACCCCTGAGGGGCCCCCGTGTTGAGGATCAGCATGTTGGATGTGTTGTTACCTACCCTTAACTCCTGGGGGCGGCCCGTCAGGAAATCCAGGATCCAGTTGCAGAGGGAGGTGTTTAGTCCCCGGGTCCTTAGCTTAGTGATGAGCTTTGAGGGCACTATGGTGTTCAACGCTGAGCTGTAGTCAATGAATAGCATTCTCACATGGGTAGTTCCTTTTTTCTAGGTGGGAAAGGTCACTGTTAAGTGCAATAGAGATTGCATCATCTGTGGATCTGTTGGGGTAGTATGCAAATTGGAGTGGGTCTAGGGTTTCTGGGATAATGGTGTTGATGTGAGCCATGACCAGCCTTTCAAAGCACTTCATGGCTGCAGACGTGAGTGCTACGGGTCGGTAGTCATTTAGGCAGGTTACCTTAGTGTTCTTTGGCACAGGGACTATGGTGGTATGCTTGAAGCATGTTGGTATTACAGATTCAGTTAGGGACAGGTTGAAAATGTCAGTGGAGACACTTGCCAGTTGGTCAGTGCATGCTCGGAGTACACGTCCTGGTAATCCATCTGGCTCTGCGGCCTTGTGAATATTGGCCTGTTTTAAGGTCTTACTCACATCGGCTACGGAGAGTGTGATCACACAGTCGTCCAGAACAGCTGATGCTCTCATGCATGTTTCAGTGTTACTTGCCTCGAAGCGAGCATAGAAATAATTTAGCTCATCTGGTAGGCTTGTGTCACTGGGCAGCTCGCGGCTGTGCTTCCCTTTGTAGTCTGTAATAGTTTGCAGGCCCTGCCACATCCGACGAGCGTTGGAGCCGGTGTAGTGCGATTCAATCTCAGTCCTGTATTGACGCTTTGCCTGTTTGATGGTTCGTCGGAGGGCATAGCGGGATTTCTTATAAGCTTCTGGGTTAGAGTCCTGCTCCTTGAAAGTGGCAGCTCTACCCTTTAGCTCAGTGCGGATTTTGCCTGTAATCCATGGCTTCAGGTTAGGGTATGTACGTACGGTCACTGTGGGGACGACGTCATCGATGCACTTATTGTTGAAGCCAGTGACTGATGTGGTGTACTCCTCAATGCCATCGGAGGAATCCCAGAACATATTCCAGTCTAGAAAAATAGTCCTGTAGCTTAGCATCTGATTTATCTGACCACTTTCTTATTGACCGAGTCACTGGTTCTTTCTGCTTTAGTTTTTGCTTGTAAGCAGGAATCAGGAGGATAGAATTATGGTCAGATTTGCCAAATAGAAGGCGAGGGAGAGCTTTATATGCTTCTCTGTGTGTGGAGTAAAGGTGGTCTAGAGGTTTTTTCCCTCTGGTTGCACAATTAACATTCTGGTAGAAATTAAGTAAAACTGATTTAAGTTTCCCTGCATTTAAGTCCCCGGCCACTAGGAGAGCCGCCTCTGGATGAGCGTTTTCCTGTTTGCTTATGGCCGTATACAACTCATTAAGTGCGGTCTTAGTGCCAGCATCGGTTTGCGGTGGTAAATAGACAGCTACAAAGAATATAGATGAAAACTCTCTAGGTAAATAGTGTGGTCTACAACTTATCACTCTACCTCAGGCGAGCATAACCTTGAGACTTCATTAGATTTCGTGTACCGGCTGTTGTTTACAAATATACATAGACCAGAGGCCGCTGTTCTATCCTGCCGAAAAAGCTTAAAACCCATCAGCTGTATGTTATTCATGTCGTCATTCAGCCATGACTCGGTGAAACATAAGATATTACAGTTTTAATGTCCCGTTGGTAGGATATACGCGATCGTAGTTCGTCTATTTTATTTTCCATTGATTGAATGTTGGCTAATAGGACCGATGGTAAAGGGGAGATTACCCACTCGGCGTCGGATCCTTACAAGGCACCCAGATCGTTGTCCCTGATATCGCCGTTTCTTTCTCCTGCAAATGACGGGGATGAGGGCCTTGTCGGGCGTCTGACGTAAATCCTTCCCATCCGACTCGTTGAAGAATAAGTATTCCTCCAGTATGGGGTGAGTAATCGCTGTCCTGATATCTAGAAGGTCTTTTCGGTCATAACACACGGTGGCAGAAACATTATGTACAAAGCATTTGCAAATAACGCAAAAAAACACACAATAGCACAATTGGTTAGGAGATCGTAAAATGGCAGCCATGTCCTCCAGCACCATTTTTGCGACTGCACTTGGAGAAACTTTCAAAGTTCTTGAAATTTTCCACATTGACTGACCTTCATGTCTTAAAGTAATGATGGACTGTTATTTCTCTCTACTTATTTGAGCTGTTCTTGCCATAATATGGACTTGGTCTTTTACCAAATAGGGCAATCTTCTGTGTACCTCCTCTACCTTGTCACAACACAACTGATTGGCTCAAACAAATTAAATTAACTTTTAACAAGGCACACCTGTTAATTGAAATGCATTCCAGGTGACTATCTCATGAAGCTGGTTGAGAGAATGCCAAGAGTGTGCAAAGCTGTCATCAAGGTGGTTACTTTGAAGAATCTCAAATATATAAAATATATTTTGATTTGTCGAACACTTTTTAGGTTACTACATGATTCCATATGTGTTATTTCATAGTTGTGATGTCTTCACTATTATTCTACAATGTAGAAAATAGTAAAAATAAAGAAAAACCCTGGAATGAGTAGGTGTGTCCAAACTTTTGAATGGTAATGTATGTATGTATGTATGTATGTATGTATGTATGTATGTATGTATGTATGTATGTATGTATGTATGTATGTATGTATGTATGTATGTATGTATGGATGTATGTATGTACACTGCTCAAAAAAATAAAGGGAACACTTAAACAACACAATGTACCTCCAAGTCAATCACACTTCTGTGAAATCAAACTGTCCACTTAGGAAGCAACACTGATTGACAATAAATTGCACATGCTGTTGTGCAAATGGAATAGACAACAGGTGGAAATTATAGGCAATTAGCAAGACACCCCCAATAAAGGAGTGGTTCTGCAGGTGGTGACCACAGACCACTTCTCAGTTCCTATGCTTCCTGGCTAAAGTTTTGGTCACTTTTGAATGCTGGCGGTGCTTTCACTCTAGTGGTAGCATGAGACGGAGTCTACAACCCACACAAGTGGCTCAGGTAGTGCAGCTCATCCAGGATGGCACATCAATGCGAGCTGTGGCAAGAAGGTTTGCTGTGTCTGTCAGCGTAGTGTCCAGAGCATGGAGGCGCTACCAGGAGACAGGCCAGTACATCAGGAGACGTGGAGGAGGCCGTAGGAGGGCAACAACCCAGCAGCAGGACCGCTACCTCCGCCTTTGTGCAAGGAGGAGCAGGAGAAGCACTGCCAGAGCCCTGCAAAATGACCTCCAGCAGGCCACAAATGTGCATGTGTCTGCTCAAACGGTCAGAAACAGACTCCACGAGGGTGGTATGAGGGCCCGACGTCCACAGGTGGGGGTTGTGCTTACAGCCCAACACCGTGCAGGACGTTTGGCATTTGCCAGAGAACACCAAGATTGGCAAATTCGCCACTGGCGCCCTGTGCTCTTCACAGATGAAAGCAGGTTCACACTGAGCACATGTGACAGAGTCTGGAGACGCCGTGGAGAACGTTCTGCTGCCTGCAACATCCTCCAGCATGACCGGTTTGGCGGTGGGTCAGTCATGGTGTGGGGTGGCATTTCTTCGCCAGAGGTAGCCTGACTGCCATTAGGTACCGAGATGAGATCCTCAGACCCCTTGTGAGACCATATGCTGGTGCGGTTGGCCCTGGGTTCCTCCTAATGCTAGACCTCATGTGGCTGGAGTGTGTCAGCAGTTCCTGCAAGAGGAAGGCATTGATGCTATGGACTGGCCCGCCCGTTCCCCAGACCTGAATCCAATTGAGCACATCTGGGACATCATGTCTCGCTCCATCCACCAACGCCACGTTGCACCACAGACTGTCCAGGAGTTGGCGGATGCTTTAGTCCAGGTCTGGGAGGAGATCCCTCAGGAGACCATCCGCCACCTCATCAGGAGCATGCCCAGGCGTTGTAGGGAGGTCATACAGGCACGTGGAGGCCACACACACTACTGAGCCTCATCTTGACTTGTTTTAAGGACATTACATCAACGTTGGATCAGCCTGTAGTGTGGTTTTCCACTTTAATTTTGAGCGTGACTCCAAATCCAGACCTCCATGGGTTGATAAATTGGATTTCCATTGATTATTTTTGTGTGATTTTGTTGTCAGCACATTCAACTATGTAAAGAAAAAAGTATTTAATAAGATTATTTCATTCATTCAGATCTAGGATGTGTTGTTTTAGTGTTCCCTTTATTTTTTTGAAAAAAAGAATCAATGTATATATATATATATGTGTATGTGTGTGTGTATATATATGTATGTATGTCTGTCTATGTATGTATGTATGTATGTATGTCTGTATGTATGTGTATGTATATTGTAAATGACTATTGTAGCTGGAAACGGCAGATTTTTTATGGAATATCTACATAGGCGTACAGAGGCCTATTTTCAGTAACCATCACTTCTGTGTTCCAATGGCACGTTGTGTTAGCTAATCGAAGTTTATCATTTTAAAAGGCTAATTGATCATTAGAAAACCCTTTTGCTATTATGTTAGCACAGCTGAAAACTGTTGTGCTGATTAAAGATGCAATAAAACTGGCCTTCTTTAGACTAGTTGAGTATCTGGAGCATCAGCATTTCTGGGTTCGATTACAGGCTCAAAATGGCCAGTTGCCAAGAAACTAAGGATCTCGTACAACGCTGTGTACTACTCCCTTCACAGAACAGCGCAACCTGGCTCTAACCAGAATAGAAAGGAGTGGGAGGCCCTGGTGCACAACTGAGCAAGATGACAAGTACATTAGTGTGTCTAGTTTGAGAAACAGACGCCTCACAAGTACTCAACTGGCAGCTTCATTAAATAGCACCCGCAAAACACCAGTCTCAACGTCAACAGTGAAGAGGCGACTCCTGGATCCTGGCCTTCTAGGCAGAGTTCCTCTGTCCAGTGTCTGTGTTCTTTTGCCCATCTTAATCTTTTCTTTTTATTGGCAAGTCTGAGAGATGGCTTTTTCTTTGCAACTCTGCCTAGAAGTCCAGCATCCTGGAGTTGCCTCTTCACTGTTGACGTTGAGACTGTTGTTTTGCGGGTACTATTTAATGAAGTTGCCAGTTGAGGACTTGTGAGGTGTCTGTTTCTCAAACCCGGAATCCCCACCGGCTAGGTACAAGGTCATCAAGGTTCTTGTTAGCAGCTTTGAGAAATTCCTTGTATATTATGCTCACCCATCTGGGGGCTCTGCCAGGCAGGCTCAGAATCTTGAAGGGCCGGTGCTGCTTTAGTAGGTCTCTGATCGCATTTATCTTTCTGTTTTGGCTGCCTATCAGCTACTTACAGTTGGCCCATAAAACAGATTAGGACTTCTCCTTAGTGTATGGGTCGTTCAGATCGGTGTCTAGGGTATAGGGTTGGAGACTGTTCCAGCATGATAGGACAATAAATAAATCAACTAATATTTATAATTTATTTTAAAATGTATATCCCATATCTGCACAAAATTGAAAGCTCTCTCTTATAACCCCTGCTATCAGACACACACAAGTCTCTTAACTTTGCACACAGTGATGGAGCACTGTGTTTTGGATCATTGTCATGTTGAATGACCAACTTCTTTTGCAGTTAGATTTTTGTGGTAGAGGGGCGCAGGTTTTTATCTAGTATGTCTCTGTATTGTGCGCCATTCATCCTCCCATCACTCCTGACAATATTGCCAGTCCCTGCTGCTGAAAAGCATGCCAGTAACATGCCGCTTCCACCACCATACTTTACGGTGGGGATGGTGTTACCTGGCTGGTGTGCAGTGTTTGACTTGTGCCACACATACCGCTTAGCGTTCAGGACAAAAAAGTCCACTTTAGTCTCTCTTTCTTTTGAAAGTCTCTACCATACTTTGGGACCATACAGAGAGAGCAGTATTTATCCTCACACTGCTCAAAAAAATAAAGGGAACACTTAAACAACACAATGTAACTCCAAGTCAATCACACTTCTGTGAAATCAAACTGTCCACTTAGGAAGCAACACTGATTGACAATACATTTCACATGCTGTTGTGCAAATGGAATAGACAACAGGTGGAAATTATAGGCAATGAGCAAGACACCCCCAATAAAGGAGTGGTTCTGCAGGTGGTGACCACAGACCACTTCTCAGTTCCTATGCTTCCTGGCTGATGTTTTGGTCACTTTTGAATGCTGGCGGTGCTTTCACTCTAGTGGTAGCATGAGACGAAGTCTACAACCCACACAAGTGGCTCAGGTAGTGCAGCTCATCCAGGATGGCACATCAATGCGAGCTGTGGCAAGAAGGTTTGCTGTGTCTGTCAGCGTAGTGTCCAGAGCATGGAGGCGCTACCAGGAGACAGGCCAGTACATCAGGAGACGTGGAGGAGGCCGTAGGAGGGCAACAACCCGGCAGCAGGACCGCTACCGCCGCCTTTGTGCAAGGAGGAGCAGGAGAAGCACTGCCAGAGCCCTGCAAAATGACCTCTAGCAGGCCACAAATGTGCATGTGTCTGCTCAAACGGTCAGAAACAGACTCCATGAGGGTGGTATGAGGGCCCGACGTCCACAGGTGGGGGTTGTGCGTACAGCCCAACACCGTGCAGGACGTTTGGCATTTGCCAGAGAACACCAAGATTGGCAAATTCGCCACTGGCGCCCTGTGCTCTTCACAGATGCAAGCAGGTTCACACTGAGCACGTGACAGACGTGACAGAGTCTGGAGACGCCGTGGAGAATGTTCTGCTGCCTGCAACATCCTCCAGCAGGACCAGTTTGGCGGTGGGTCAGTCATGGTGTGGGGTGGCATTTCTTTGGGGGGCCGCACAGCCCTCCATGTGCTCGCCAGAGGTAGCCTGACTGCCATTAGGTACCGAGATGAGATCCTCAGACCCCTTGTGAGACCATATGCTGGTGCGGTTGGCCCTGGGTTCCTCCTAATGCAAGACAATGCTAGACCTCATGTGGCTGGAGTGTGTCAGCAGTTCCTGCAAGAGGAAGACATTGATGCTATGGACTGGCCTGCCCGTTCCCCAGACCTGAATCCAATTGAGCACATCTGGGACATCATGTCTCGCTCCATCCACCAACGCCACGTTGCACCACAGACTGTCCAGGAGTTGGCGGATGCTTTAGTCCAGGTCTGGGAGGAAATCCCTCAGGAGACCATCCGCCACCTCATCAGGAGCATGCCCAGGCGTTGTAGGGAGGTAATACAGGTACGTGAAGGCCACACACACTACTGAGCCTCATTTTGACTTGTTTTAAGGACATTACATCAAAGTTGGATCAGCCTGTAGTGTGTTTTTCCACTTTAATTTTGAGTGTGACTCCAAATCCAGACCTCCATGGGTTGATAAATTGGATTTCCATTGATTATTTTTGTGTGATTTTGTTGTCAGCACATTCAACTATGTAAAGAAAAAAGTATTTAATAAGATTATTTCATTCATTCAGATCTAGGATGTGTTGTTTAAGTGTTCCCTTTATTTTTTGAGCAGTATATTACACCTGAGCAAATTTAGACTTGCAATTACAAAGGGTATGAATACCTTTTTAATCTGATCATTTCTGTTTTTCATTTTTAGTACATTGTTGAAAGCTTTTGGAATTTTTCTTTTGATTTGACATGGTGCTCTAGGTTTTGTGGATCAGTTGTGAAAAAATCTGAGACAACAAAATGTGGTAAAAGTGTTGTGGGGGTGAATACTTTTTTTTAAGGTGCTGTATGTGCAACACATTTTTTTTGTAAATCTCTCTGTAATGTACTTGTATTCTTCTAACTAAAAGGGTGAAAGACATGGAGAAACTTGGAAAGTCTCTTGAGGAACAATCAAGGGGAAACCGAGGTGTGAAGGACATCCAGCAGACGCTGGGAAAGCTGAGCCAGGAGTGGACCAAGCTGGACAAACTGTGGGGCAGTAGGAACAGGAGGCTGGAACAGGGGGTGGAGCTACAGAAGCTGAATCAGGAGGCTGACCGTATCGAGGCAGCCCTGTCTGGGCATGAGGCCAGGCTGAAGGTCAAAGACCTGGGGGTAAGATACAATATACTGTACACTGTTATACAATTAATGAAAGGGTGATAATAATAAGCCTTATGGCATGTGGCGATGGATGTGTATGTGTGTTTGTTCAGGTAAGACCACTTCTGTTCTCATCCAGTGTGTTTGTCTCGCCCTCTCTGTGCTCAGGACTCTGTAGACAATGTCCACAGTCTGTTGGGCAGACAGGAGGAACTGGAGGGCCTACTGAATTCTCTGGACCAACAGATCAGCCTCTTCCAAGACAAGAGCAAGGAACTCGTCAACAAACGACACTTTGCTGCCAAACAGTAAGGCTTATGTTGATGACCAGTTTGGAGACATTTCCCCCAAATGCATAGGAAATATGTAGCAGTGAACAGTGTATTGTTCAAATGATTCAAAAAAACATTGAAATGACGAAATCATTTTTTTTTATGACTTTTTAGAATACAGGAGAGGTCACAGAATATTCAAGAGCGCAATAAGAAGCTTGGAGAGAGCTGCAAACGAAGACGGACCCTCCTGCTTGATTCACATAAGTATCAGGTACACTTGATATAGAAACCCACATTTTGTGTACCTTTTACAATGGCAGTTAAGCGCTTGAACATTTTTTATGTGTTTGTCATCAGGAGTTCCAGAGAGATGCTGAAGAAATGCTGTTGTGGATGGAGGAGAAGTTCAAGATAGCTGAAGACGAGTCGTACCGGGACCCTACCAATATCCTCCGCAAGCTGAAGAGACATGAAGCAGCTGAGAAAGAGATGCAAGCTAACCAAGTGTGGCTAGACAGACTCACAAAGGTATCACAGGGCTTTCACCATTCTATCCTTTCTATACCTAATGGCTCATAATGACACCTTCTCTCATCTGTTCGAATCGTGGCAAAACTACAACAAAAAAAGCACTATAAAGAAGAAAAAAAAGTCTGTTCACTGTTTGTTGCTCCCACTTCTTAATAATGCTATTGGTGATACAGACGCAAAGTTTCAACCAACGTGATGGTAAACTTGACAAACATTCAGTAAAACTGGACCACTAAACCAGTTGGGGGAGGAGATGCTTGTGGATGAGCACTACCAGAGCCAAAGCTTTAGGATGAAGGCCTCCTACTGTACTGTTAAATATTGTATGGTAAGCCTAATCGCTTTCCATTCGTTTGGGGAGCAAATGCTACTGTTACTGTACTGCTATATTGTACTGTAAGTTAACCTGTTGTCTGGTTCCATCAGTTGGGAGAGGAGATGCTGTCGGAGGAGCACTACGAGAGCCAGAATATCAGGAGGAAGTCGACCCAGGTTAACAGTCGCTGGGTCAGGCTCCAGGGGAAGATGACTGAGAGAGGAGACAAGCTGAGACAGGCTGGACAGCAGGAGCAGCTCATGGAGCTACTGCAGGTAACACACTAACAACCTCAGTCTATACTACCTGGAACTACAGGTAACACACTAACAACCTCAGTCTATACTACCTGGAACTACAGGTAACACACTAACAACCTCTACACTACCTACCTGGATCTAGTTTGGCTATCGATTTGTGGGAAAGAATGCTGTAGATAAATGTGGGTAGCACGCTTCATTTTACGGTACTGTTTCCACTGGTATAAAACAAATAGGTCAATCAGGTTATTATTAGGATGTTATTATTATTTTACAAAGTCATTTTTCAGTATATACCTAGTTATTTCTTTACCATAAATTGAAATGTGTAGATGATGCTTATGATGCCTATCATAATTTGGTCTCGTCCACCAGCCAGCTCTCTCTCTCTGTCTATATGAGGTAGCAATTGAACCTGAGGACGAGGTAAATTGTAATCACATTGTTCCCAGGATGCCAAGCTGAAAATCGAGGCCATCCAGAGGATGTTGCAGAACGCAGCCAAAGGGCACGACCTTCGCTCCAGCCGCCAGCTTTTGAAGGAGCACCAGCAGCTAGAGGCCGAGGCCCAGGAACTGGCTGACAAGATCAACACCATCGTGACCCGGGCCAAGCACTTGGCCACTAACCACTTTGACTCCCAGAGGATCCTTCAGGAGACAGATACGTACATGAAGCTGTAAGTAGTAAGGACTGATTAATATGATCTGTAAATAGTAGCGTAAAGCAATCCACTGATCGATCCATTGATTGATCGATTCATTTATGCATTGAATTAGCTTACCTAGTTCTCTATCTAGGGCCCAGAGTTTTTCCAGTTCAGGTGACATGGTCAGAAAAAACATCTGTCCCCTGTTCAAAATCAGTGTGGATATTTTTGAGACATCATCTCTGTATGCAGGTTCAAGTCGCTGCAGAAGCCTCTGGATCGTCGCAGGGCCCAGCTGGAGGCGTCCGTGGCTCTGTTTGGCTTCTATCATGATGTAGACATAGAACTCTCCTGGATAACCGAACACTACCCATCCACTGGCTCCACCAACTATGACAAGTCCCTGGCAGGGGCTATCAACCTCATGCAGAAACATAAGGTATCAGTCTGGTAACAAGATAATAATGACAAAGTTTGATTTACATTTTATTTTATATCTAGTCATTTTGTTGCCTCTCTTATCCAGAGTGACTCTCATCCAGTCTTTTTGGTTAGTTTGTTTCCTGCCCAGGGTGGACAGATGTAAATGAGTTAAAGCTGGTGCAATATATGTGTTGTGCATAGTCCCTGACAAAAATCAAATGTGTGTTCTGTGATCAGGAGCTGCAGGCAGAAGTGAACGCCCACTGTAAACACTTGAACCGGGTCCTGGAGAAGGGGCAGAGCTTGGAGAAGTCCAGCCAATATGATGGAGAGGAAGTCCAGCAGAGGAATACACACCTGGCCACAGAGTGGGAGGAGCTAGAGGCAGCCTGTGACAAGAGGGCCATCCACCTGAACAGGGCCATCACTAGAGAACAGGTAGGGCCAACAGGAAAAGCACAATCCTGATTGTGATGGATCCAAAGAGGTTTTATTCATGATTATACAACAGGTGGTTCTAATCCTGAATGCTGATTGGTTAAAACCGCATTCCAGCCGGTGTCTATTTCACAAGTTACCACCGGCTAAATCTATGACGTTAAAATACCTATTTACTCTGTTCCATCTGACTGTGCAATCCACTGTCTCATCAGTCCAGCCAGGCAATTTATAATCATGATCTCCACTATCAAAAGCATCTAGACATTATCTCACATTTCTTTTAGACTGTACCTCTGAAGGACAATAATCATTATACCTCATCACTGTACTCCTTTGCTCCTAGATCTTGCTTGACTGTGCGGAGCTGGAAACCCGTCTCTCTGAGACTCTAGCTTTGGTCAGCACTGATGAGTATGGCAAGAACGATCTAGCCACCCAGAGCCTTATCAAGCAACATCAGGTACTGCAACCCCATTCTCCTGTTGTCTTGCGTTTGACTAGCCGTATTCAAACTATACGTCACTGTCAGAAGTTCTGTTGTTTGGATATATATGTTTTGGATAAAGCCATCTGCTGAATGGCCATAGTATGCCGTGATAATCAGAGGAGTTGGTTAAAGCATCTACAGATCTAGGGACCACTGTCTAATGCAGCTGCACGGTGAGGAGCATGGTGTCTAATGCAGCTGCACGGTGAGGAGCATGGTGTCTAATGCAGCTGCACGGTGAGGAGCATAGTGTCTAATGCAGCTGCACGGTGAGGAGCATAGTGTCTAATGCAGCTGCACGGTGAGGAGCATGGTGTCTAATGCAGCTGCAAGGTGAGGAGCATGGTGTCTAATGCAGCTGCACGGTGAGGAGCATGGTGTCTAATGCAGCTGCACGGTGAGGAGCATGGTGTCTAATGCAGCTGCACGGTGAGGAGCATGGTGTCTAATGCAGCTGCACGGTGAGGAGCATGGTGTCCAATGCAGCTGCACGGTGAGGAGCATGGTGTCTAATGCAGCTGCACAGTGAGGAGCATGGTGTCCAATGCAGCTGCACAGTGAGGAGCATGGATTGTGTAATGCTGCTGTCTCTGTTGTGTGTCCTGCAGGCGGTGGAGGGGCAGATGGAGGTGCTGGAGGCCCAGGTGGAGGAGCTGGGGGATAGCGTGGAGTCAGCTGTCCATGAGTGGAACCTGGACGAGGTCAACAGACCATACAGCCGCATCAGCAGTCAGATGAGCCAGCTGCAACACCAAGCCCAAGTCAGGTGAGCTCAAGCAATCAAACACATGACATTTGATACAAAGATGCCATGAGATCATGGTTTGATGCCCCCCCAAACAACAGGCACCACGAGGAGACATATATGTTATGGGTGAGTGTCTTGTGTGTAACAGAGGAGTTGTCTACCTTCTCTTAGGGGCCAAAAGCTGAGGGAGGCTCTCCACCTCCATGAGTTCAGACGGGAGTCTTCAGAGCTGGACGACTGGATCACACAGCAGAGACAGATAGCCTCCTCTGAGGACTACGGAAATGACTATGAACATGTAGTGGTGAGAAGTACCATCTACCACTACTGTCTATATATATTTGCACAGATATCCAAAATATTCAGTTGGAAAATATTATCCAGATTGTGAGCGTGAGTCATGCCTATTTCTTCCAAAATGTGGCATTTGTAATTGAAAACGTAAATTTAAACAAATGTTCTTGATTTCCCATGATAGCTACTGAATGGTAAATTTGAGGCCTTCCTGAAGCATTTGGACGTGGGTTTTGATAGGATGCGGAGCTGCAAAGAGCTTGCTGATAGGCTCATTCAACATAAGCATCCTCAGGCTTCCACCATCAGGGACACACAACATCAACTCAGGTATGGGCACCTAATCGATATTCTTTATTGCTCACACTACCAGTCCACTGTACAAATTAACAATGCATGTATCCACATTCAAATGACGAAATACAACTCAAATCTGGTTGAAATGACATCATTACATGCTTGTTAACTTGTTGCAATGATGATGTCATTTCAAGCAGCTATGTCTACTGGGATGAAAGTCATGTTAAAGAGATCTTACCTGATGACCTGAGTCGGTTGTTTTTGTCTTGTTTCCCTCCTGTTTGATAGATTGTCATGGGAGGAACTGCAGGACTTGGCCAAAGACCGCAAAGACCATTTACTCAAAGCCGAGGAGTGTCACAGGTTTTACAGAGATCTCACCGATGCCTTAGGACATATTCAGGTACAGTTTAAGCATAAATAAGTATATTTTGGATGAATTAGAGATTGCCTTGAAAGTAGGGCTCCCGAGTGGCGCGGGGGTCTAAGGCATTGCATCTCAGTGCTAGAGGCATCACTACAGACACGCTGGTTCGAATCCAGGCTGTATCACAACCGGCCGTGATTGGTAGTCCCATAGGGACTAGCGTCGTCCGGGTTTGGCCGGTGTAGGCCGTTATTGTAAATAAGAATTTGTTCTTAACTGACTTGTCTATTTAAATAAAGGTTAAATCAAATAAATACACTACCGTTCAAAAATGTATGGTCACTTAGTAATGTCCTTGTTTTCCATGAAAACATACATGAAATGAGTTGCAAAATGAATAGGAAATATAGTCAAGACTTTGACAAGGTTATAAATAATGATTTTTCATTCAAATAATAATTGTGTCCTTCAAACTTTGCTTTCGTCAAAGAATCCTCCACTTGCAGCAATTACAGCCTTGCAGACCTTTTGGCATTCTAGTTGTCAATTTGTTGAGGTAATCTGAAGAGATTTCACCCCATGCTTCCTGAAGCACCTCCCACAAGTTGGATTGGCTTGATGGGCACTTCTTACGTACCATACGTTCAAGCTGCTCCCACAACAGCTCAATACGGTTGAGATCCGGTGACTGTGCTGGCCACTCCATTATAGACAGAATACCAGCTGACTGCTTCTTCCCTAAATAGTTGCATAGTTTGGAGCTGTGCTTTGGGACATTGTCCTGTTGTAGGAGGAAATTGGCTCCAATTAAGTGCCGTCCATAGGGTATGGCATGGCGTTGCAAAATGGAGTGATAGCCTTCCTTCTTCAAGATCCCTTTTACCCTGTACAAATCTCCCACTTTACCACCACCAAAACACCCCCAGACCATCACATTGCCTCCACCGTGCTTGACAGATGGCGTCAAGCACTCCTCCAGCATCTTTTAATTTTTTTCTGCATCTCACAAATGATGTTCTTTGTGATCTGAACACCTCAAACTTAGATTTGTATGTCCATAACACTTTTTCCAATCTGTGTTCTTTTGCCCATCTTAATCTTTTGTTTTTATTGGCAAGTCTGAGATATGGCTTTTTCTTTGCAACTCTGTCTAGAAGGCCAGTATCCTGGAGTCACCTCTTCACTGTTGACGTTGAGACTGGTGTTTTGCTGGTACTATTTAATGAAGCTGCCAGTTGAGGACTTGTGAGGCATCTGTTTCGCAAACTAGACACACTAATGTACTTGTCCTTTTGCTCAGTTGTGCACCGTGGCCTCCCACTCCTGTTTCTATTCTGGTTAGAGCCAATTTGCGCTGTTCTGTGAAGGGAGTAGTACGCAGCGTTGTACAAGATCTTCAGTTTCTTGGCAATTTCTCACATGGAATAGCCTTCGTTTCGCAGAACAAGAATAGACTGACGAGTTTCAGGAGAAAATTATTTGTTTCTGGCCATTTTGAGCCTGTAGTCGAACCCGCAAATGCTGATGCTCCAGATACTCAACTAGTCTAAAGAAGGCCAGTTTTATTGCTTCTTTAATCAGAACAACAGTTTTCAGCTGTGCTAACATAACTGCAAAAGGGTTTTCTAATGATCACATAGCCTTTTTAAAATGATAAACTTGGATTAGCTAACACAACGTGCCATTGGAATACAGGAGTGACGGTTGCTGATAATGGGCTTCTGTACGCCTATGTAGATATTCCATAAAACATCTGCCAATTCCAGCTACAATAGTAATTTTCAACATTAACAATGTCTACACTGTATTTCTGAACAATTTAATGGACAAAAAAAATTGCTTTTCTTTCAAAAACAAGGACATTTCTGTGACCCCAAACTTTTGAACGATAGTGTATAATAGCTCAGTGCCTTGCAGAGAGGCTCAGCGTTGCTCAGAGTTCATATAGAGTTCATATAAAATGATCAGTCTTGACCTACAATGTTTACTGTGCTGCTTATCAATGTGGTGTCAGGACATCAACTTAATTTAAGGCACTGATCTGACTCATACAACCAGTCAGCTGTGTAATGCTCACTGAAAGAACACCATGTAAATTAAGTGTGAGGGTAAAATTGAATTATGTCTAATGCAAATAAATGTCACTACTGCTTAGCAAATGCATGCTGATAAATTATTATTGAGTTTGTGTGATTCATGCTCTGTCTGTGTCCTCTCTGTCTTCATCCATTCATCCACTCCACCCCCCCCCCCCTCACTCTCTCTCCAACCACTTCAGGAGAGGTACAAGAGCATTCCTGATGACATCGCCAGGGACCTGCGAGGGGTGCTGTTGCAGCTTCGTAAACACGAGGCTCTAGTCCACGTGCTTGCAGGGAACGAGCAGCAGGTACTGAACACAACACATCAATAGTTTACCCACAACTTTTGTGAACAAATGTTTTTATTGTTTTATTGACTCGCTTTCACAACAATACAATCAATGATAATCCGTTAACCCAGAATTTAGATGGGTTTTTTTGCCCTATATATTATACATTTTACATTTTAGTCATTTAGCAGACGCTCTTATCCAGAGCGACTTACATACATGAATGCATACATTTCATACATTTTTTCTCCGTACTGGTCCCCGATGGGAATCGAACCCACAACCCTGGCGTTGCAAACACCATGAGCCACACGGGACCATAAATTGTATAAAACTGTCACATACTCTTCCATTTTCTTTCGCTAACGATTGAGCTAGGGCTTTCTAAGCTGTTTCTTTGAGGATATTCCACTCAGTGGTTCCTGTTACTGTAATGGAAGTGGTTTTGTGAGCCACGCTTGTGTGATAAGTAACCTTGCCTGAGACTTGTCTAGGTTTTAGCCCAGCGGGCTAACACAATCTTGTGGCGCACAGGTCGCTCAAATTACCATCCAGGCCAGTTGTGGGGGTTGCCTGCATGTCTTCATTGTCCATCTCCTATGAATCTTCCTATCATATGGGTTGTTCTCAGCTCCAGGAGCTGCTGGATATGGCAGACTCCACCCTGGACCTGTGCTCCCCAGAGATGAGGGTTCTCCTGCAGGATCAACAGCAGGAGGTGGTGGAGCACTGGGAGAAGCTGCGCCTCCACATGGACCAGAGGGAGGGAGACCTCAAACGGGCACGCCAACGCTACCTCTTCCTCAACACGGTAACTAACTCAATAGTTACCGTTAGAGACACCATTTCCGTTTGCAAACTCTCTCTGAGCCTTTACCGGGACTAATAAGCATTGTCAATGGCGATTCTACATTGAACGTGCTTTTTAGTCCAGGGGTAGACTTAATTTGAGTCTAGAAAATCAGCATTAAGAGTTTCCTAATTCTTGTTACACTGATTTGATTTGGATATTACACGATGTATGTATTGCATGTTGGTTTTAACGTCAATCTATTTTGGTGTTCTAGGTCCAGGACTATGCTCTGTGGTGTGCCCAGGTGCTGAGTGGGATGACAGCGGAGGAGTCTATTAGAGATGTGGCCACCTGTGACCTGCACCTGGCCCAGCACCAGCAGCTGTGGGCTGAGATCGTGGCCCGGGAGGAGACCTACGACCAGGCAGTGGCCATGGGGCAGGAGCTGCAGGAGCAGGACAGACACAACGCAAGAGAGGTATTCAATTTAATAGATCTTTGTCACAGAAACACAATTCAGTTGCAGCAGAATTACACACCCTGTATGAGCATGTACACACTCTGTATTCCAATAAATGTCTCAATGTTTGTTTTCTGTGCAAATATTTTCTACTGTCCCAGCATTCTGAGGCTTGAATACATACAAGATGAGAGAGTTGGTTTTACATAAATGGTACCTAAATAAGCTGGTAATGTGTCATGTCTTCCTCCTACCAGGTCAAGGATAAGCTAAGTGGTCTACAGGAGGAGAGGAACTCACTTCATGGCCACTGGGAGAGGAAACAGAGAGGCCTGGAGGGGACCCACCTGGAACAGGTCTTCTACAGGGACACAGAGAGCATGGAGAAGATCACCAACTCACAAGAGGTCAGAGGTCAAAGCTGGTCAATTAAAGAATATATGCTCTGTTTCAAGACTCACATTGTCAGTGCAAGCCCCTGACGGTGCAATTACATCCATTTAGAAGCAAAACAAATGTTCTCCTATGCTGCAGTACATGTTCATATTTTGAATGCCCCCAACTTCTTGTTTTTCCTTCCAGATCCTTCTGAAGAACAGTGATCTGGGGACGTCAGTTGATGAGACAGAGGGACTCATAAAACGCCATGAAGCCTTTGAGAAACTCCTTAGCACTCAGGAGGACAAGGTCTGAATTCCTTCAATCCTCCGCTGTCCGTCTTTATGAAGTGCACTATCCCATTGTCCTTAACTTTGAAAGCGCCAACATCATTTTAGCTTAAAAGCTCCAACTGGGATAATTTTTGATAATTAGTAATGATTTCAAAGAGATACAATTGGTAGTCATTTCAGAGAGATACTGTCTGTCAAGCAGTAACACTTTATTTTTAGTAAATAGTTAAAATTCCCCCAAATAAGCATTTTATTTTTTTATTACACATTTATAGTCAAAATGTGATGTATCAAAGTAGACATGTTTGTATGTTTTTCATGATTTGAACAGATATTTTGATTAATTTCATCCATGGCCACTTGTTATGAACATTTGTCTGTTATTCATTCAAAGTGTTGTTTCTGTGGTACTCGGAGGCAGAAAAAGGTGGCAATTGAGCTAATCTGACATGTACGACGTAAAATGGCCACTGATATTGGCAATATGGGCGCCGGTGCCATCACACTTTTAACTCTAACTTTGGAACATTATGGGCTGTCAACTCTGTGTCAATTGCATCTGAAAGATGATAATCACAACTTGGTTATGTAGATTGTGTTATAGTGGCTGCTACGCCCCCTAGGGGCCAAATCTGGGGTTGCTCCATATCTATAAACGCAGCATGCAACTATTTCAACGATTTTACTGAGTTACAGTTCATATAAGGAAATTAGTCAATTGAAATAAATGAATTGGGCCCTAATCTATGGATTTCATGTGACTGGGCAGGGGCACAGCCATGGGTGGGCCTGGGAGGGCATAGGCCCACCGACTGGGAAGCCAGCCAATCAGAATGAGTTTTTCTGCACAACAGGGCTTTATTATAGACAGAAATACTCCTCAGTGGCATTGTGTAATGTGACAAAACTGTACATTTTAGAGTGGCCTTTTATTGTCCCCAGCACAAGGTGCACCTGTGTAATGATCATGCTGTTTAATCAGCTTCTTGATATGCTACACCTGTCAGGTGGATGGATGATCTTGACAAAGGAGAAATGTTAAGTAACAGGGATGTAAACAAATTTGTGCACAAAATTTGAGAGAAATAAGCTTTTTGTGTATATTTCTGGGATCTTTTATTTCAGCTCATGAAACATGGGACTAACACTTTACATGTTACGTTTATATTATATATATATATATTATTTATATATATTATTTATATATATATATATATATATATATATATATATATATATATATATATATATATATATATATATATATATATATAATAATAATATATAATAATAATATATAATATCATATAATAATAATAATATATATATTTAAAAAAAATTCAGGGTACATACATCTACCTCTGTGCCAAATTTGGTTTACATAGTTTACTACTGAGTCCACATTTTCAGGTTTGCAATACACCACTAGTATACAAAAGAGAAGAGAATTTTTCATTACTCCATATTAACACAAAACTCATGGTAAAAAAAATTGTCTAACTAGTTGCTTGACAAAGTCCTAAAATTTCAGAATGATAATTTTTTGGGGAAATAAACAAACAAACAAGGGAATTTAATAGTCTATGATAAAACATACACTGTCAAGTGTTCTGTGTATGTGTCTCAGCCTGTTCAACCACAGCACTGTCATTGCTCTTTAGATATCATCGCTGAAGGACCTTGCTGAGAGACTGAAGAAGGAAGACTTCAGTCGTGAGAAAGCCGGCCACATCCACAGCAAGCTGAAGGCCCTCCTGGAGAGGCGAAGCAGGATTAAGGGACTGTCAATCAAACGCAGAGAGGAGTTGGCCATCTCCAGGCTGCTCTGCATCTTCAACCGCAATGCTGCCGAGGTACAGTACCACACATCACTTGTGGGTTCAAATCCAGGGGCCTGGGTTCCGGGCCAGAAGCACGCTTTTGACTGCACTTACAATTTTGCTTCGGTACTGCAGTTTAACTGATGTTTGGCCCAGAAAGACAATTCCCGTAGATGGCCCCATAGAAAAGTCCAATTTGAAAATTCCTAAGAAGACACTTTAGTCATCACCTTTGAGTACAAACTATCCATTGAATTATTTAAATAATTGTAGCTGAGGCCAATTATTTTTCCATCACTCAGCTAAAGATATTAACATTTTATATTCATGCTCTGACGTCATGAGCCCAGCTAGCCAGGGGAAGTGTCGGTTGGCTTGTTTAGCTGTCCACGTGCTCAGCACGCTCTGACAGAGTTCCCAGAGCATGTTCGCGCAATACTGCTGTCTGTCCAGTGTGCAGACGTGGTAAGAAAGACGTAAACAACCACGAAACGGTGTATGCGAATGTGAGTAGATTACGTTGAAAACTACGGTCGGCCATTTTGGAAGCAGTCTAGTTCTTTTATTCATCAATGATTCAAATACTATTTGTTTTCTTTCAACTACTTTCACCCATTGAGCCTGGCTGTCCTGGAGTGCCAGATGGGCTTGCACTTCGAGACTAGTCCATTAGTTCCCTTGCGCCAGAAAAGCTCAATCAAGTGTAGATGGAGTGTTTAGAGAGAAATAATTATAGAAAATAATTACTATTTGAACCATGGTCTGCCTGTGGTAGATGAAGCCATGTTGTGATGTTGTCTGTCTTTGGCCCAGGCTGAGGAGTGGGTGTCGGAGCGTATGCAGAAGATGCAGGAGGACTCCAAGGTGGACCTGAGCAACCTGCAGACCAAGATGAAGCTGCTCCAAAAACATCAAGTCTTCGAGGCAGAGATTCTCGCCCACAGCAGAATCATTGACTCGGTGCAGCTGGTATGAGCTGTTATTAAACTACACTGGGGAGGGTTTCTTGTCAGCGATAACTACAGTACATAGTTCAGTAACACTTCATCCTTATAATCCTTTAAAACTTTTTATAAGCATGTAGGAGCCTTTATAATGTCATAATATGTCGTAGAGATTCATGCATCAATTTTTGAGCTGACTCAAACTGACCCCTGTGCTGGCCTAGGCTGGTGAGGAGCTGGTGTCTCTGCATCACCCTAAGTCCCAGGAGGTTCGTCGTAGTGTTGCAGCTCTGGAGAAACACTGGGAGGAGCTGAAGCTGGCGGTGGCCGCCAGGGGGAAGGTTCTAGAAGACAACAGAGACTTCCTGGAGTTCCTGCAGAAGGTGGACCAGGTGGAGGTCTGGATCAGACAGAAGGTAAGAATGGACTAGAACAATCGATGAAGGAGTCTTAGAAGAGCTATGAAAAGAAGTCCCTGCACACTTGAATCAGATGTAAGTTTGTGTTAAATGTGTTAAGCTTCAGTCAACAACAACCTTTTGTCAGAGCACACCACCTAGAAGAGCAATGTATGAAGGAACTTTCAAGAGTAGGCAGTATGGCAACGTGAGACTTTAGATGAGAATGCAACCACAAAACTTTGGATTCCAAGAAGAATGCAGGAGCTACCACCATACCAGTAGTTGTCAGCATGTCTCGCATATTGATAATATAAAACACAAACATGGAAATAATTATTTTTCACATAGCTTTGTTGTATGTTTTCTGTTATTTCTCAGGAGGTGATGATAAACATAGGGGATGTTGGCACAGACTATGAGCATGGGCTCCAGCTGCTGAAGAAACTGAATGAGTTTAGAGGATCAGGCTCTGGGGTGAGTTTGTTTCTGAACAAACGGCATTTACAGTACTAGCGCTTTCCAACGCTGCTGGTCTTGGAACTTTGGGTGAGTTTAGTGACCCTTATCAAGAAGGAGAATTGGAAAATGTAATTGAGTGCGTTTTATTTCAGGAAGTCACAGTGGACGATGCTCACATCAAGGCCATCAACAACCTGGCTGCTCGGCTGGAGCGGCAGAACAGTGACGAACTGGCCACAGTGAAACAGCGCAGACAGCAGCTTAATGACAGGTGACACCCAACCTACTGAGAAAATTAGTTGATGATGATGACTGTGGTGATGTTTGTTCTTCAAGAGGAAAACTGTTTCTACAGCTCACAGGTTCCATTGCCTTAAATTCAACCAGAAAAGTTGTAATGTACTGTACACATACTGTAGTATAATTATATATTTTTTGAACCTGCTCTAACACCTTTTCACCTCACCTTCCATCAGATGGAGTAAGTTCCATGGCAACCTGAGCAGCTATAAGAAGAAGCTGGAAGCAGCACTGGTGATCCACTCTCTCATCAGAGAACTGGATGAAGTCCGGGAGAGAGCCAATGAGAAGGTTGGAATGGCTTCATCTTAACCCTTCTCTATAAAACCTACTTAATATTAAGTCTCTTATGTATTACTTACTGTAACAGATGTCATAAGAAGATATCACAGATCTCAGTTTCAGAGTACAGTATTTGAGTATACACCTGTCGTGTCTTTGCTATGCCGGATTAAGTGATATGACATGCTATTTTATAAAATAATTTCTCTGTAATTAATATTACCTGATTAAACTAATCATGTAAATGTAAATAACTAGAAAGTCGGGGCACCACGGAAGAATGTTTATAGAGCTGTTGTCTTCCGAATAAACTCTTAAAGACCTGGTAATCTTTTATATCAATAGCAGCCAATTATTATTTAAAATGTCTTTTTCACCCTTTTTTTCTCCCCAATTTCATGGTATCCAGTTGGTAGTAGTTACAGTCTTGTCGCTGCAACTCCCGTACGGACTCAGGAGAGGCGAAGGTCGAGAGCCATGCATCCTCCGAAACACAACCCAACCAAGCCGCACTGCTTCTTGACACAATGCCCATCCAACCTGGAAGCCAGCCGCACCAATGTGTCGGAGGAAACGCCGTACACCTGGCGACCGTGTCAGCGTGCACTGCGCCCGGCCCACCACAGGAGTTGCTAGTGCGCGATGAGACAAGGATATCCCTGCCTGCCAAACCCTCCCTAACCCGGATGACGCTGGGCCAATTGTGCGCCGCCCCATGGGCCTCCCGGTCTGGGCTCAAACCCAGAATCTCTAGTGGCACAGCTAGCACTGCGATGCAGTGCCTTAGACCACTGCGCCACTCGGGAGGCCCTAGCAGTCAATTATTAATCGTCACCTTATTCAGTCTCATCTGAACGTTGTAAAATTCTTGGTTATCAAACCCTGGCTAACAAGTTGAATCAGCAATAAAAATGTGGTTTAATTATTTATTTACTAAATACCTAAATAATCACACAGAATTACATATACACAGGATGGATCATACATTGATTACTAATTATGTCATACAAGAAAACGTCCCTAGCGGACGGAACCGAAATAACGGCTGGTTACACAAAGAAAGGGGGTTGGGTTTGAATGAAAGCGCGGGAAGACTGAGGAACAGAAGGATTGGGTCTCTATCGAACCTTATGAAGCTATGCTATCGTAAATACAGAATCTTATGCATTCTAAATAACCGCCCATTTGGAGAAGGAAAATGCAAGAAATATTTACTCTGAGCTGCGCTTCAATAGATTGGTCGTAGATGGAAGGCTGGGTTGCCCAGCAGATTGGTCGTAGATGGAAGGCTGGGTTGCCCAGCAGAGATCTCTCTTGTCCTTTGAAGAATATGTCTTGTGGTGGAACGGTCACGTTGTAGTACCATCGTCGTGTGGTAGAACGGATAAGTTGTAGTACCCTGTCTTTCTGAAAAGATTGTCCGTCCTTTCCTAGCCCACGTTTACAGCTGCTGCTGCTAACTCGACGTCTAGGATGTATCACTTCTTTAGTGAATAAGAGTTCAAAGTTCATACCAAGTTGCCATACTATAAGCTCATGCTATATTCTGTCTGGTATAGTCGAAATTCATCCTTCCAGCGTGTCGATCGTCACCTCCACGTTGAAATTTGCCCCTTTAAACGTATGGACATCAGTCCTCACGTCACCGGGAACACAATGTTAATTTCGTTAGGTTGTAGTCGTTCAACCATTCACAACCAGAGCTCACGCTGAGGTTGGCTTAGTTCTGTAATTGATATTAGCCCTTTTTAAACGTATGGACAGCAGTCCTCACATCATCGGGAACACAAGGTTGACTTTTCGTCAACAGGCTTTTGTAGTGGTGGAGAGAAGGGCGCGTTTCATAGTTTACAACCAATGTCTGTTCACATGGACGGGGCCACTGAGTTGAGCATAGTTCACTTATGAAAACAATTCTCTCATTTAGAAGCTAAAGTTACATTTAATCTTTCCACAAATAGTTTCATATTTAAACATTTAAATTGCACAACAATTCCATGTGAATCTGATAACTAGAATGTGTAGACTTTCCAAGATACAGTTTATGTCATCCTATTTTCAGTAATAATGTCTCAGACGACAACTGATCTGACATCATATTCTTTAAGTACCAACGCATATTTTCAACTGGTTGGATTACCGAAATATGGTTCTGTTCCCCACCCTTTTGACGTTACCAGACTCTCTATGTTAACAAAGGGCTTTTCCAAGAGTCAAATCTGTAGAGTAGAGAGAGGAAAGGGGGAAATGTATTTATGGGGTCATAAACCTCACCAACAGGGCAACGTCATGACACCCTTGTTGTCTTGAAAGTGTGTCCACATCACATTGTATTTAATTCCTATCTGCTGGGATTCCTATTGTAGATGCATCTGCTGCAAGGCCAGGACTGTGGCTGGGATGTGGAGAGTGTGGAGAATCTGATACGACGCCACGAGGAGACTGAACGCGAGGCTGGAGTCATACAGGAAAGAGGCAAGGTGAGAAGAAGCCACAACATGGCCTGATATACTGTAATGCGTTTTACAGTGAAACAGAAAAATATAGTTGAATTGAATCGAATATTTGAAGACCAACTAATCGCATCCTGGTCTTGTGTTGTTTTGCCAGGCACTAGAAATGGACACCGCTGACCGCCTGAAAGCTCAGTCTGTGATGGCTGACAAACTGAGCAAAAAGCAGAAAGAGGTCAAAACCGGCCTTGTGAAGCTGGAGAAGGACGTTAAACTCAGGTGTGTTGCAAATAATAACTGAAATATCCTGAAAATATGTACTCTTTCCCAATGTGATACACTACATGACCAAAAGTATGTGGACACCTGCTCGTCGAACATCTCATTCCAAAATCATGGGCATTAATATGGAGTTGGTTTCCCTTTTGCTGCTATAACAGCCTCCACTCTTCTGGGAAGGCTTTCCACTAGATGTTGGAACATTGCTGTGAGGACTTGCTTTCATTCAGCCACGAGCATTAGTGAGGTCGGGTACTGACGTGGGAGATTAGACCTGGCTCGCAGTTGGCGTTCCAATTCATCCCAAAGGTCTTCGATGGGGTTGAGGTCAGGGCTCTATGCAGGCCAATGAAGTTCTTCCACAATTATCTCACAAAGTTGTAAGCTCAGAATCGTCTAGAATGTCATTGTATGCTGTAGCGTTAAGATTTTCCTTCACTGGAACCTAGCCTGAACCATGAAAAACAGCCCCAGACAATTATTCCTCCTCCACCAAACTTTACATTTGGCACTATGTATTGGGGCAGGTAGCGTTCTCCTGGCATCTGCCAAACCCAGATTCGTCCGTGGGACTGTCAGATGGTGAAGCGTGATTCATCACTCCAGAGAACACGTTTCCATTGCTCCAGAGTCCAATGGAGGCGAGCTTTACACCACTCCAGTCGACGCTTGGCATCAACTTACAGTTGACCGTGGCAGCTCTAGCAGGGCAGAAATTTCACGAACTGACTTGTTGGAACGGTGGCATCCTATGACGGTACCATGTTGAAAGTCAATGAGCTCTTCTATAAGGCCATTCTACTGCCAATGTTTGGCTATGGAGATTGCATGGCTGTGTGCCTTATTTTATATACCTGTCAGCATTGTTTGTGGCTGAAATAGCCAAATCCACTAATTTGAAAGGGTGTTAAACATACTTTTGTGTATATATAGTGTACTTTGATCTTGCAAAAATGACACAATGGAATCATTATTCAAGTCATTATGACAGTATAGATGTGTGTGCTCTATTAGGACACCATCTATTTCCTCTTGTATTATTATGGGGTATGGGGAAGTGGCAGAGAGACTAACAGGAAGTGATGTTACAGGAAGGAGAGGCTACAGGAGGCTCACCAGCTGCAGCTTTTCAAGGCTAACCAGCGCCTCCTACTGGACTGGACCCTGAAGCAGAGCTCTGAGATGGGAGAGAAAGGCCTGCCCAAGAGCAAGAACGAGGCAGAGCGATTCATAGTAGAACATCAAGACTGGAAGGTGACGACTGATTATGATATTCAAGTTGTCTTGGCTCTCTTTCTAGGTCTCCTTGCTGTTTATCTTTCTAAGTCTCACTACGAAAGGAGGTTTTCAACCTTGTGATGTTTTAAAAAATCCCCCAAAAATGTCAACCTCCCATAAGACCCATTTTTTAAATTGCAAATGTATGTTTCCGGAAGAGATTAAATGTGTTAATGTGTTCTAGACTGAGATTGATGCACGGGGGGAGCGTATTGACTCTGTGAGAGACTTTGGCCTGAGTCTGGTAAAGTCTGGACACAGCTCATCATCAGAGATCAGTAAGTCTTTGACCAAGCTGGAAGAGGCCAAGATGGGTCTGAGCCAGACCTGGCAGAACAGGAAGAAGACTCTGGATCAGGCTCTAGGCCTACAGGTAACCCTAACTTAGAGACATTTGTACAATTTATGTTGTGAATGCAGCTCATCAAACATTAGGCATGTTTTCCAGCTTATTTAATGCTAATTGGCAGTCAACGCACCTAATAATATAAGGGTAACATACATTTTAAAAAGTTACATATCTTGTTTTCATTTCAGATATTCTTTGGCTACATGGAGCAGAGTGAGAGCTGGTTGAGTAACAAGGAGGCCTTTCTAGCCAATGAAGACCTTGGGGTAGGAACTCAATGTATTTGCTCATGAATTATGTGTGAAGAATTTATGTAGGCCTTTTAAAGGACTTATGAAGGCTGCATCAGATGTGTTGTTTAAATTGTGACATTGATTGATTATTGCAGAGTTCTCTATCTGATGTGGAGACCCTCCAGAGAAAGCAAGCCCTGTTTGAGAACACTCTGGATGCTCAGATGGAGCAGGTGGAAGGAGTGGAGCGGTTCGCCCAACAGCTGATCCAGCAGAAACACTTTGACTCGGACAATATCAAGTGCAAGAGCAAGTCTGTGCTGCTCAGGTAGAAGCCAACAATGAACTATGAGCCAAATATTTCCCTGTTTTCAAAGACTGCCCAAATACAAAGATATTGTTTGGTGTATGAAATGATTTCTTCTGCCTTTTTTTATACCTGACTCAAAAACCATGCCTCTCTCCAGAAAAGGAAAACTGTTGGAAATGAGTAAGGTTCGCCGGAAGGCTCTGGAAGAATCTCTACAACTCCAGAAGTTCCTGGGTAGCAGCTATGAGGTATGAGAGCTTGGGTCTGCTTGATGAGCCCGCTTTAACCAACTCAATGTTAGTGTGGGTCTATGAGGTTGGTATGCAAGACTAAAACATAAGTATACCCCTGAGTCAATACTTTGTAGAAGCACCTTTGGCGCCGATTACAGCTTTGAGTCGTCTTGGGTATTTCTCTATCAGATTTGCACTTCTGGATTTGCACTTCCCTGCAGATTTTCTTAAATTCTGTTAAATTAGATGGGGAGCGGCAGTGAACAGCAATCTTCAAGTCTTTCCACAGATTTTCAGTGGGATTCAAGTCTGGGCTTTGGCTGGGCCACTCAAGGATTTTTACATTCTCGTTCTGAAGCCATCCCGTTGTTGCTTTGGCTGTATGCTTGGGGTCATTGTCCTGTTGGAACGTTAATCTTCGTCCCAGTCTAAGGTTGTTTGCATTCTGAAGTAGGTTCTCATCAAGGATTTGCCTGTATTTGCCTCCTTTCATTATTCCCTCTATTCTTTCAAGTCTCTCAGTCCCTGCCGCTGAAAAGCATCCCAATAGCATGATATTCCCACCACCATGCTTTACGGTAGGGATGGTGTTAAATGGGTGACGAGCTGTGCCTGGTTCTCCAGACATAGCGCTTTGCATTCAGGCCAAAACTTTTTGTCTCGTCAGACCACTAAACCTTTTGCCTTATCATCTCAGTCTTTCACATGTCTTTTTCCAAACTCCAGGCGGGCTGGCGTGCCTTTTTCTCAGGAGTGGCTTCTGTCTGGCCACTCTCATAAAGTCCAGATTGGTGAAGTGCTGTAGAGACTGTTGTCCTTCTGGCAGGTTCTCCCATCTCAGCCAAGGAACTCTGTAGTTCTGTCAGTGTTCATTGGGTTCTTGATCATCTCCTTGACCAAGGTCTTTCTTGCCCGGTTGCTCAGTTTGGTCAGACGACCAGCTCTAGGCAGAGTCTGGGTAGTTCAATATTTTTTCCATTTCCCAATGATGAAGACCAGTGTGGTCTTGGAAACTTTAAACACTCTAGAAATTGTTTTATACCCTTCCCCAGATATATGCCTCATCACAAATCTATCTCGGAGATCTACTGACAGGTCCTTGGACTTCATAGTATATTTTCAGCTCTGACATGTTCTGTCAACTGTGGGACCTTATATAGACAGGTGTGTGTCTTTCTAAATCATGTCCAAACAGTTGAATTGGCCACAGGTGGACTCCAATCAAGATGTAGTGACATCTCAAGGATTATCAAAGAAAATTGGATGCTTCCTGAGCTTAATTTGGAGGTTCTTAGCATCAGGGTGTGTGAATACTTATGTAAATTAGATATTTCTGTGTTTCATTTTCACCTTGTCATTATGGGGTATTGTGTGTAGATGGGTGAGAACTAATCTATCTAATCAATTTTGAATTTAGGCTGTAACACAAAATGTGGTTATAAGTCAAGGGGTATGAATGCTTTCTGAAGGCACTGAAAGTAATGTGTGATAACTGAAACCTGCAGGTGTGCTCGTGGCTCAATGAGAGGAATGCAGTGGCCCTGGATGAAAGCTGGAGAGACCCCATCAACCTCCAGGCTAAACTACTGAAACACCAGAGCTTTGAGGCTGAGATCTTAGCAAACCATAACCGAGTTGACACTCTTACTAAGGTATGTGTGAGTCTGAAGAAGTGCTTTCACTGCACATTAATCACAGAGTAGTATCTCAGTACTTGCCTATGGCTTATGACAGCTCAATACACATTAAGATAGAATAACATAGCTCTCGGACCTTCATTGAATCTGCAAGGTCCTCTGTTCTGAGAACAGTGTCTCGGCAGATGTTACCCACAGTACAGTTAGTTAGCAGTGACTGGTCTAGGCAAGTGTTATTGAGTCAATGTTCACCCACAGGAGGGGGAGAGAATGATAGCAGCGGGTCACTCCACTCCTGGGAAGATCAAACCGTGGCTGAAGGACCTTAACCATGGCTGGGACCAGCTCCTCAACAACTGTAAAGAGAAGAAATCTCGTCTGCAGCAGGCCTACCAGGTATTTGCACCTCACAGATGTATTGTACTCATCTTTGATGATAGATACAGTAGATGATACTGTGTAAAAGAGAATGTAACTTTTATGGATGAAAACTAAAAATCAAATTTCATTGGTCGCCTACACATACAAAAGTATGTGGATTCGGCTATTTCGGCCACACCTGCCATTGCTGACAGGTGTATAAAATCGAGCACACAGCCATGCAATCCCCATAGGAAAAATTGGCAATAGAATGGCCTTACTGAAGAGCTCAGTGACTTTTAACGTGGCACCGTCATAGGATGTCACCTTTCCAACAAGTCAGTTTGTGAAAGTTCTGCGCTGCTAGAGCTGCCCCTGTCAAGTGTAAGTCCTGTTATTGTGAAGTGGAAATGTCTAGGAGCAACAACCCCTCAGCTTGTGGTAGGCTACACAAGCTCACAAAACGGGACCGCTGAACGAGACCACTGAGTGCTGAAGCATGTAACGCGTAAAGATCTGTCCTCGGGTTGCAACACTGCCTCTGCAAGCATTGTCAGCACAATAACTGTTTGTCGAGAGCTTCGTGAAATGGGTTTCCATGGCCGAGCAGCCCCGCACAAGCCAAAGATCACCATGCGCAATGCCAAGCGTTGGCTGGAGTGGTGTAAAGTTCGCCGCCATTGGACTCTGGAGCAGTGGACACACATTCGCTGGAGTGATGAATCACGCTTCACTGTCTGGCAATCCGACGGATGAATCTGGGTTTGGCGAATGCCAGGAGAACGCGACCAACTGCGAGCCAGGCCTAATCGCCCAACTTCAGTGCCCGACCTCACTAATGCTCTTGTGGCTGAATGGAAGCAAGTCCCTGTAGCAATGTTCCTGCAGCAATGTTGTAACATTTAGTGGAAAGCCTTCCCAGAAAAGTGGAGTTTGTTATAGCAGCAAAGGGGGGACCAACTCCATTTTAATGTCCATGATTTTGGAATGAGATGTTCAACGAGCAAGTGTCCACCTACTTTTGGTCATGTAGTGTATTTGCAGAGACAACATCCCCACCAGGTAAAATAATCAAGTAATAAAGCGTTCTGCTTTAAAGGCCCAATGCAGCAGTTTTTATCTCAATATCAAATCCTTTCTGGGCAACAATTAAATACCTTTATAGTTTTCCATTAAAATGGTTGAAAATAAACAAAAATAGCTTTTTAACGAAAACATTTCTCAAACAAGAATTTAGCTAGGACTGTCTGGGAGTGGTCTGAGTTAGACTCTCTTTGTTATTGGTCTATATTAACTTATATCGGCTGCTGATGTCACACGGCAAGCCAAAACTCCACCCATGCAAAACCTGCTGAATAGAAGGTCTTGTGTAGATTGTACCGGCAACTATTAGGAAATAACACTGATCAAATGCTTTCATACTTTTACAGTGTTAGTTTCATCAGCTGTTGTGCAATATGATATAAAACACAGGAAAAAACACATTTTGACTGCTCTTGGTCTTTAAGTAAAGTGTTAAGCTATAAATATTCTATGAATTTGTTCTTTCCTACCACCAGGCTTTACAGTTCCAACGTTCTCTGGACGACATCGAGGAGTGGCTTGAGTCCGTAGAAGTTGAAGTAACCAACGAGGACTGTGGCACTGACCTCCCATCAGTCAGCAGGCTGCTGAAGGCTCTACAGGACCTGGAGGAGGTAGTGGATGGCTATCTGGAGAGGGTCCAGGGCCTGGTGGATACAGCCAAGGACTTCAGCTCCAAGGGCAACTTCCTGGCCCGGGAGATCCAGCAACGAGTAGGCCAAACTGTCAATAGGTAAGTTGTTGTTTTTTGTCAAAGATATATAAATAATACTGGCAAAGCATATTTTGTCTTTGATTCTCCCCAACTACATTTAAATATTAGTCAGAGTACGAGACATTAACAAAACACACGTTTATTACTATGTAATAGAGCACACACACACCAATACTGCATGGCTATGAGACTGCGCTTGTGAAAGGAATTGTAAGGGTTTTGCACTGTTGTAAGTTTTGGGACTTTTTTTTTCATGGTCCTTCGAGACGGATTTTAACCAACTTTCGTTATTGTAGATATAACAGTCTGGCTGAGCCATTGCAGAACCGACGGGAGACCTTAGAATCCTGGCAGCTGTTGTTCCAGTTCTACCGTGACATGGAGGATGAGCTGGTCTGGGTCCAGGACAAACTGCCCTCTGCCTCCGCCAAAGACTGGGGAACCTCCCTACAGAGTACTCAGTCTATGGTCAAAAAACATCAGGTCAGAGACAGGGATGGTCAATGTTCCAGTTTGCATTTAAGATACTAACAACAACGTTGGGCTTGGGTTTCTGTCAAGAACTTTGTGAGAAATGTATTTGTAAAAAGTGTTATGCATGTATTGGTTGATTTGATTGAACCTGTGTGTGTGTGTGTGTGTGTGTGTGTGTGTGTGTGTGTGTGTGTGTGTGTGTGTGTGTGTGTGTGTGTGTGTGTGTGTGTGTGTGTGTGTGTGTGTGTGTTTGTGTGTGTGCAGGCTGTGGTGCAAGAGATAGCGAGCCGTACCCCTCTGGTGCAGGCTGTCCAGAACGCAGGGCAGAACCTGGTGAGGGGCAGACACTTTGCCTCGCATGAGATCAGCGAGAAGCTGGCTGAGCTCAAGAAGATTTTCGAGAGCCTGAGGAGAGAGTCAGAAAACAAGGGCCGACTGCTACAGGAGGCTCTGAAGATACAGACCTTCCTCTCTGAGGTAGATAACTGTGACCACTGACCATACTCTCTATATACATTCTCTTTGGACACAAACACAGGTTCCACAATCCACAAAAACTCCCAATACATCTTTCTACCCAACTTTCTACAGTGAGGGACTTTTATGTGCCACCCAGATATGATGAAGAACCTTTTATAAGCTTCCGTGTCTCTTTAGGTTTCAGAACTAGAACTGTGGCTGGATGAGCAGAGACCGATGTTAGAGTCCAAAGATTTTGGGAAGAGTGAGGAGGCCACCGAGGTCCTCCTGAGGAAGCTGGACTCTGTAGACCTGGACATGGAGAACCAGCGGCTGAAAGTAGAGTCTCTTCAGGAGACTGGCGCTAAACTGGAGCACTGTGGCCACCCCAACAGGTACAGTATACAAACCTTACAGTATGTACATTATTCACTTTATCTGTTATCATTGTCATGAATTAACATATGTGGTCTCACAAATATATTCTATATTCACATATTTAACTACATTCACATATTTGAAATATGTCCATTTAGTGATTTCTAAATCCATTTAGTTCATTTCTTTGTTTGTCTCTCATTCCGAATGTTGTAAGCCCATTGACATTATGCCATTTCTCTCATACCACATCAGCCATTTAGTGAGTAAGAGTCTTCCAGACGTGCTGGATGAGTATGAGAGTCTGCTGCGTGTCTCTGGCTCGCGACGGGCAGCTCTGGAGGACCAGCTGAACCTTTATGTGTTTGAGAGAGAGGCCCGGGAGCTGCAGAACTGGCTGTGCTCCCGCAAGACCCTGGCTGAGTCAGAAGACTTTGGACAAGACCTGGAGGATGTGGAGGTATAGATGCAGAGTGGACTATTCCATTGGTTCCATTATACAGAGCAAATTAGGTGCAGCTCAAGTGTTTACAATTTTTGACCCATGTCTTGGGGGATGGGAATAGGGCCAGTATGGATAAGCCAAGTACTGGACAGTTTGTATCAGGTGTTGGGTGTATGCATCGTTTATATATTGCTGTAGCGAAAAACAATCTTTGTGAGATACAGTGTTGTTAAAGTAATGATCGATATCGAATGCATTTTAGTTTAGAGGCAGGCCACGCTTTTCTTAATGAAGTGACTTTCTTCCAGATGTTGCAGAAGAAGTTTGAAGACTTTGTGGCTGAGGTGAACACGCTGGGCCAGAGTAAACTCAGCACTGTTCAACAACTACGACAGGAGGTGAAGTCTGCTGAAGGCCCGAGACGAGAGGCAGCGCTGCACAAATTATGGGACGACCTCAACCAGAATGTGAAGATTAGAGCGGAGGTAAAATTCTAAGTCCAGTTCTTCTATCAATAATAGAATAATAGAATAGAATATAAGTCACGACTTAAGTGGGACATTAAACGGTAGGGAAGAAAGGCAACATCTGCTTATAATTCTATACTGGCCCTATTTTTTTCCCCAGCTCCTGTACCAAGCTTGATGTGCGTTAAGCACTCACCTTCTGAGTATTATTTATATATTACTGTGGGTAATTGACCTGAGCCTTGGTGAGTTATCAGCCATTTTGTGTGACAGAACCTGAAGTCTGCCCGAGAGGTGCACCAGTTTGACCATGACGTGGACGAGCTGAAGGGTTGGATGAGTGAGAAGGAGGTGGTGTTGGACTCTGACGACCACGATCATGATCTACTCAGTATCCAGGCACTCATCAGACAACATGAAGGACTGGAGGTACAGTACACAACCAAAGTTTATTTAACATGTTTGACTGAGATGGTAGCAGAGCAGTTTCATTGAGGCAGACTCCAAAGATTTACCATTTCATTAGCCATCCAAGACCTGATGACTTGCTTTAGCTCCCTAAACGAATGCCTTTACCTCGGTGGGCTAACAGCCGGTTACACTAACTCACCCATCAAATAACTGTTTGTTTCCAGAGAGACTTGGCGGTCATCGAGGGAGAGGTGTCTCGGACCAAAGAGGAGGGGCGGGGCTTAACCAGGAAGTACCCCCAGGTGCAGGCCAGTCTGGGTGAGAGACTACAGGAAGTGGAGGCTAGCTGGGCTAGTCTGCATGCCAAGGCCATCCAACGCAGGAAGAGACTGGGGCAGGCTGAGGCTATGCAGAGATACCTCACAGAGTGGACAGAACTCATGTAGGTCTACTTCTTTTGATTTCATGTAATTAGGTTTAATAAGATGAGACCCAATTCTATAATGTCACATTTATGATGTGCTTATAGATGTGTAATGTATGCTTTATGAACGCATAATTATTGAGGTGTGAACTGGATCTAATTTGAACATTTTAAAGTAAATGGAAGTGCTATTATGTTTTCAATCTTGAGGTTGTTTTATTTTTCCCTGTGTTGCCCAGGGCATGGCTGAAAGAGACCCTGTCCCTGGTGAGAGGGGAGGGGTCAGGAGGGGAGGGTGCTGACCTGGAGCAGCTAATCAAAAGACACGAAGAGTACCATGTTCAGATTGACAAGCAGCTCAACAAATCACAGGCTGTGAAAGATGAGGGCAGATACCTCGTGGAGGAAGGCAACTTCATGTGCCAAGAGGTAATAGCACAGTGCTTAACAATTTAGACATGATGTCAAAGAAACCTAAACATCAATGTAATGGCAAGATACGGAAATGTTACGTTTCTCTTTTGCTATTGAATTTTCTGCATTATTTTAAGCATTATTGTCCTTGTTTCTATGACTATGTCTTGTGTCACAATGTTAAATATTGTTATAGGAACATTTAATAAAGCTATCTATTGCTGCCAAATTGCAGTTGGAGGAGCGTCTTCTGGAGCTGCAGGAGCTGGAGACGCGGGTGCAGGAGGTCTGGGAGGAGAGGAGGGTGTTGTACCAGGAGGAACTGGAGATCCTACATCTACAGAGGGAGCTGGAGCAGGCAGAGCACTGGCTCAGTACCTACGAAGCTACTCTGAGGGTAGAGGAGTACGGGGTGAGTCTTTTAACTGGTGGACAGCCCGTTTAAAAGCCTAGGGGTTAACATAGGATTGTGGCACAGGAGACCAGGGTTTGAACCTTGTCACTTATATAAGTCATCATGCTTTCTGACAATAGTATGAAATAGTGAATATTATCTTCAATTCAAGATTTTTGATGATACTGGTCATTGGTTTTAGTGCTATGTATTTTCCTTTTCGACCCACTCAGTGAACGTTGGTTAAGCCTGGTTAAGATGCTCAGTGATGTCTCCTTTCCCAGGACTCTGTGTCAGACGTTCTGGAGTTGATGAAGAAACAGGAGGACTTGGAGGCTATGATTCAAGCCCAGAGTGACAGGTTTAGCACCTTACAGAAGAAGAAAACACAGGTGAGTGAAAGATGAGAGGACGCTATTCACCTTTCCTGACAACTGATGTTATGGCTGTTGAATTTTGGCTAACTCCATTAAACCATACAACTCCTTTTGGTTTTCTTTCAACAATGACAACCCAAAAGATGGCTTTGGCATGGATACAGTAGATTACGCTCACATGTAATTTTATAATATATTTTTTAGAGAGAGCAGAGATTACAAAGCCTCCATGGTGATGATGGAGACAATTCCAGGAAGAAGCTTTCCAGGGTGACCTCCCTGAAGAGGAAACCGTCTGACCCGAAGACCCCCCGACCCACTGGCCCTAAACCCCTAAAACCCACAGACCGGGTCCGCAGAACCAGCACCGGCAAAACACCTGATCCAGATTCATCGCCCTCCATCTCCAGTAGCCCCCCTCCCAGCCCCGCCCCTAGGGCCGTGACCACCCAGAACCCTGCCTCTGTGGCCCCCTCTAGATCCCCACGCTTCGCCCCTCCAGTCAACCCTCCTCCATCCCCTCCATCCTCTCCCACTACAGAGAGCAGTAGCCACTCCTGCTACAGACCCCATAGATTGTCAGTGAAGGAAGAAGAGTTGCTTCCCACAGATAGACCATCTATCGCCCCCAAGCCAAGGCTCTCCCTCATAGAGAAGTTAGCCAGGCATGAGGAGCTGGCCCCAGAAACACCTGTGTCGGCCCCAGCCCCAACCTCACCTGAGCCAGCCTCACATGCATCTCCCCTACCCTCACCTGTATCTGCACCTGTCCTCTCTGAAAATCCTGAGCAGCCAGAAAACGAACCCACCACACCCCCTAAACTCCCTCCCCTCTCCGGAGATGTCCCTCCCCCCTCCAGAGACCTGCCCCCTTCCCCTCTACTGCTACACCACAGGAAACTAGAGGACCTACCAGAGGAGATGGCTACGCTGTCAGGCTCAACATCTGATGTGAGATCAGATCACTAACTAATTAACAAACTACACTCTGAGTCTGAGTGGATACCACATGTTTGTATATGTTTTACACTACGTCTACTGTTTTCCATCTTGAGAACTGTGTTGTTTACATCTGTGCAGGTCAGTGGTCAAGTGCCTGCCAGAATGGATGGGATGTTGGAGATCAAGGTGAAACAAAGCGGAAACAAAGTAAGACCCTGATATACTTTCTCAATGTGGAGGACCGAAACATTCTGACCTAAAACAATTGTTGATGCTAGGTCATCTCCAATGTTTTTTTTATGATCAAATGATCATTCATGATTTACAGTTAGATAAAGCAGTAAAACTGTGAAACTGTATTGGTTTTCAGGGTTTGGAGAACTGGGATGCTGTCTATGCATTACTGGAGAGGGAGACACTCAATCTTTTCAAAGACAGAGACGCAGCTACAGAGGTACTGCTTATTCATCAAGTCTACAGAAAAAGTTAAAGTTAAATTCACAGGTGCTTTTAGGGAGAACAATTACTTTTGAACGTACAGTATGTCACTGCTTTTTTTTTTTTTTTTTTTTTACAGAGGTCTTCCCTATGGCCCCCCATCAATATGGTTGGAGCAGTGTGTAAGGAAAACCCATACTATAGGAGAAAGGACCATACCTTCAAACTAACGTGAGCCTTTCACATTACTGAAAGAGAATCCATGCTTTAAGTGGAAAATTAAGCTATTTCTAAGTACTGTATAAAACATGCCATGTTAGAAGTTTGAGGACTTGTAATAAAGTATACAAAGACTGCTCCTCTGACTAAATGTATGTGACCGTCTGTTCTGCTGTCTGTGTATGTCCTTTAGTCTGGATGATGGAAGTCAGTACCTGTTCGCTGCCTTTAGCCGAGAGCAGCAGCTCAAATGGGTAGAGGAACTTCAGAACTGCACCAAGTCTAGAAGCTCCTCTGACTCTGAGGATTCTGTGTAAGACAACTATCAAACAGAAGGGCCATTTCTTAAAACGTTGTTATTATAAATTAATAACACATCTTTTACCAGTGCCTTTACCGAATAGTTTGCCAAATAAACAATTTATTTGAATCCTGGTGTTTTTGAGTGATGTTCTCATTATAAAATTGAGTGAATATAGTATCTTGCTTTTTGAAAAATGTGCCAATTCCCATTTCTTTCAGGAACTCCTCAAAGGACACAGTAGATCACCAGTACTCCAAACAGGTCAACATCAATGATGCTTCTGAGAACGAAGGGTTTCTCAGAGTTGGCTCCAGTGAAAGTGTTGGTTCCAGAGTTGGCTCCAGAGAAAGTGTGGTTTCCAATGAAAGTTTTGAGAGCGATATAGGGCCACCACCAAAGCCCCCCCATACCTATTACAACAAGCACCGCTACCCTACAGGAGGGGGGACCAAAGATGAAGGTGAGACTACACATGCATTAGTTTCCCACAACTTGAAATATTACAAAAACAACCATTTTGAAAATGAAATAAATTCCAGGAGAGACTGCATAACCAACACAATGGTTACAAACAACCATTTTTGTACAGAAAGAAATTAAATTCTTCACAAAAATGTTGGTGAATGTTAACATTGTAATATTATTAATAAATCCTTATAAAAAAAACTCTGAAATACTTTGATGCCTCATAACATAATGTGCGGTCTTGTTCCAGGGACTGTAATAACTCAGAGCCTGAGTTCCTTACAGAGGAGCCAGCCCCCCACCGCCCAACCTCCTCTACCTCCACAAAGCCTCGATGACCCTGAGACCAAAGACAAACCCAAGAACAAGAGTGTCTTCAAGAAGCTCTTCAGAAAGTGATTTGGGATATTTCCTGTGTTATTAGAATAGAGTCATCTTAACAATGTATATCTTAATATTACCTTTACAATGGTCAAATCAAATGCCACAATCTTTCTGTTGTTAACCATTAGCATTGGTTTATGATATGTTAGCAACAATTTATGTTAATTTTCTCCTTGTGTTGATCTACTCAGGATGGCTGCATGCTCATGAGATTTTATGCCAGTGCCTATATAAAAAGCGAATTTATTTATTCAATAGAAATAAGTACATTCAGTTGGCCTATTTAATTTTAAACATTTCAAACCACAATCATTTTCGAATCACCACATTTGGTAATTGAACTAATATCTCGTATAAATAGATCATCCTTACCATGCTCAAACGAAGTTTCACGTTAATTATGCATTATGCCAATGACAGATTTGCCGATATTAGAATTATACATTTGTATTTTAAGTAAATATGTCACCGATATTTAATTGTATGGATTATAGGCTGCCAATCTTGTTTTGAAAATGTGAGAATATTTTTAACAGCACATTGGGTGAGAAGGAAATACATGATATGAAGTGTATTCTTATCTTTAAATATTTTAGTCAAACGAAATGAGAGGACATTTTTCAAAGTTAGTATAATTTTTGCAATTCATTTTCATGCCATAATTTAATGACCTTGTGATTAGGATGGGTGTACTTTTACCACTTTTACATTATACATTTTGCAAAAGTCATTCGTATTTTAATTATTTTCGGTTTAGACTGCAACTAAGAATCAACAAAATGACATATTTCAGATTGAGAATGCGTTAGTATAATAAAAGCCTGCATTCAGATAAAATTAGGGGACCATTTTTGTCATCCGATATTCCACATGTATTACGCTTTTTTTGTGTAGGCCAGTAGCCAAAATACCTTCACTTTTGATCATCTGATTAAACGGTTATGTATGTTTTGCGGATTCTGTAAAAATACATGTCTTTGTTGGAAATGTTCAATTTCACTGGAATTGAGAAATGCGTAAAGAATTGGACTACAACATACAAACCTACAATAAGTGTCAGCAAAGTACATGCCACAAATGAATGATCATTCAGCATTTTCGATCCTAGGCCTTCCGGACTATGCCGGATATGCCTTCTTGAATAAGCAACATTTGCTACCGCTTGATGGCGTCAGAGACAATAAAGCAACAAGACAGTCTATTCCTTGCAGTTCAAAAGTTAATTCGAGATGTTGCCTTTGATTTAACATCTTGAGCTTTGTCTATTTGTGATTGTTGCATTTAACTTGTTAAACAATTTGGGTAATGTGCCATGATATTTCAGGGCATGCGTTTGATTACTCATTTGGTGTCATTAGGCTAGACGTGTGGGTAGAATAAAAATCAGAAAGGGATTTCATATGTGGGCTCTTTTATTGCCTCAAACACAGTGATTGTAATGTATAGAGGTTATGGGCAAGATCATTTATTTCTGGATCATTTCTGTGCGGTGGTTAGTATTTATAGTAGGTTTATTTATTACATTTACATTAGTTTGAGGTTTTCCAGTAGGCCTAATTAAAGGACATCGGGTTTTGAACTCGATAGCCTTGCGTTTGAATTGTAATTGAAAAGAAAACGAAAAAAACAGCCCAATTATATAGTAATAATAACACATTTTACATTTTCAACAATTTAAGGCATAAGAAGGCTTATACATAGATTCTTTAGAAATCATTCATAAGCAAATGTCATGCTCTACCATGTAGCAGGGTGGAAAATGGCTTATTTGTCAAAGCACCAGATGTAGCCTTACAAATTCTATTGAATATTAACGGAATATATGTGCCTGTATTTCCTCTTCTACAAAATCACATCATTCGGCTTGCTTGTAAGAATATTTCATTGTAAACTATGTTGGTAACCCCAAGCAAATAGAATTGTCTTCATTCGATAGGTTATTTGATCAGAAGCCAGTCCCTAGTTGTTATTCGGATCACGCGCCTCCCAAAGCAGCTGCAGCTTATTTAATGAATCACCACACAGCTCAAAAATTTAACAATGTTGTTCTCGGCCAGTAAAATCAGTCAAATAAATCGGAATAGATTATTCTTGAGAAACGAATTTTAAAACTCAAAATAAACGGCTTTTTCCCAAAATGACAAGATTGTAAAAGGGACACGTCTCTTGTCCTCAATTCTGTTTTGTTTCTAATTAATTCAAAAGACCTATACACGATAGTAAATTAAAACCTGTTGTGTATTAAAATTGGCTATATATTTACCGTTACTTCTCATCTTTAAGATTTGTTGCAGGATAAAACTATATGCCACACACACATACCCAATTTAAGCCTGGTTAAATTAGGCTCCCACTCCTTGATTAACCAATACGTTCATAAAATAGCCGACTGTACATTTAGGGAAAACGAAAGGCAAATAGTCTCTATTCACCTTTTGAAGTATTGTTCAAATATCCACACATTACCAGTCAAAATACTGTAGACCTGTCTATTATATAGTCATACAGATTCACAATACCGTAACACAGCAGCACCTCTAAACGACAAACAGCATTGTAAAGCCTGCCGGTAGGTTAGGTCCATAAAATGAATCCACAACCAGACCAATTTAATAATCAAATGTATGATCAAATAATATCGAATAATGATTCATTATTATTTATCAAGTTTATAAATAAATATAGACGGTTTGCTGTGACAACAGTTGTACAGATACTTTATCTTCATACCTCAATTAGCAAATGCTTCTAAGTTGCTTATAAACTGCAGGGTGAACTTGTTTTAATTTTACATTAAAACACATGCAGGCAATAGTTTGAGGTGAATTTTATTTAAAGTCCCGATCAAACATTGAATTTTCATTGAATCAATTTAATCAAAATTCCTTTCTCCAATAAACAATAAGATTCCCTGCTTTTTACGCCTGCTTTTTAAACCAAAAGCCCTTCTCTCCTCTACCGCTAGGGGGCTCTCTGCTCTCACAGATGTGCGCCGGTCTCCATCGGTTTTATAACGGAGTTTTGCGGTATGTCTGCTTGCCTATCGTCTTATTTCCACACAACACAATTTATTTGTGCCCTAAAGTGAATAATAATGTGTTTACATCAACGGCGTGTTTATAAATATTTTGCAGTAGCCTATGTGTTGAGCAGCCCTGTCATTCTATTTAAACAAATCCATGCCTACACTCAATTTATTATAAAGATTAAACTAGTACTTTCAATAAATTATGGTTGTCAGTCTGAGATTAAATTGTAAACGTTTTGTTTTAGGTGTGCATCTTTTTTTATACGTGAAACATAACATTGGAATTATTGATAGAATTCTACTTTTATGGCCGTAGTTGTGTTCTAAATCAAGGATGGGCAACTTTGGGGGCTTCAAAAAACCACACACTCAGTCAGGGCCGGCCCTAGACTTTTGGGGGCCCTAAGCCACATTTTGTTGATCATTACAAGTTTAGATAGCTGGCCGCTAGACTAATTTACCAATCTAAAAAAATCTTAGCGGACATGAGCTAATTGAGTGACTGTCAGTAACCAGGTTTACATGCAACCTTTTTATGCCTGTAAAGTAGGCTACATGTAGGATAAAACACGTCAGGACAGACCTGATGGAAATTGAAAATTTGTGCCGGTAAACTTTTAAAATGTAAAAAAAGATACTAAATACACTAGACAAGGTAGGATCTCTTTATGTCTGTACAATTAATTATATGAGAAATGCTTGGCTGCCTTTTGACAAATACAAATAATCTCGCTATTTTGCCAATAATAATCTCATGTAGGCTATACGTTCTTGGTAAACTTTCCAAATATCGACAAAACTAAATATACTAGACAAGGTGGGATCTTTTTGTGTAGGTAAAAGGAATTCTGCAAGAAAGGGCGGTGTCAACTGTTTTATGCGCAAATATTGATATAATAACAATCATATTGAAGTAAAACTTGAAGTCACACGGTGACATGTTGTGTAGTCCTCCCACTACCATTTGGGAAAGCATACCGTTTATTAGGCTACAGATTAAATAAGTGGCTAGAGCTCACGTGCCAATACCAGAGTGGGCACACTCGCTATATAAAGCAACATATTTAGTGAAAAAAACATCAGTAGAGTTGAAAATACGACGGGATTTATGTATTTTTGCTACATGGGAATTGAACAGCAAAAGTTATTTTTATGTGCACTATGTCTTCACGCATAGACATTGACCCGCAACAAGTCAATTTGATGGAAACATCTCTGGTGTATAAATATTTTATTTATGCAGATTTTTGAATATTTGCATGAAAATCTGCCGCCAATTGGATGGAAACCTAGCTACTGACTGACATAACAAGAGAAAAACTTCTGATGCACAACCAAATTGTACCTTGTGTATTCTACTATTCTAACTCTCAACAGTAATTTGAGACCCCAATTGAGTTCCTAATACAGTACATACAGTATATTATATATATTAGGAACTCTGTTGGTGTCTCAACTTACTGTTGAGAGTTGAAATAGTAGAATACATAAGGTTCAATTTCGAAATTATATGTGTGTGATATATATATATTTCTTTATTTATTTTCGTTTTTGGAAATTGATCCACTGGCCTATAAAAAGGTTCACTTGTTCTAAACCATTATTATAGTTCTACCATTTGTTTAATGTAGGTTCCCTTATGGAAATACGGTTTCTATAGTATAAGAATAACGTTTTATTTAAAATAGGCCTATATCACTGTAAACCCCAAGGCATTTTTAACTCTAATACTTCTAGTAAATTGTACTCAAAGTCAATGAAAAGTAATTATTACTAAAAATGTTAGTACCACAAACTCAAAACTAAATGAGAAGTCACACCAACATTCTTTTTTTAAAGATATAACAGCATGCTCTAATGCAGGTAGATTTTTCTGGAATTGTTTTTAATATGTGTATTTTTGCATGTACATTTAGTGATTGATTGATTAAATGTTATACTACACAAAGATAAAACAATTCTAAACTAATCCAGTCATTTCATTGTTGCGCCTGTTACTGAAATGGGTGTTCCAGTTTAAATGGCTTAGGCTATCCAACAGTTGAACTACCTAACACTGGCTAGAATCCAATAGGAATTACACATCACTTTGCAAACCAGCATAATGTGATTTACAGATTCTGGTAAATTTCCCAGGTTTTCCAGAAATCCTGGTTGGAAGATTAATATATATATTTTTTTTTTAGGAAAGTTTGTGGAATTTTGCAACCCTACTTGTAGGCCTGATGTGGCTTGTAAACTATGACTTTCAGGCCACTGTGTAAGGCCTCATGATATATGTAATGGTTCAATTATAATGATAATATTCGCCTAGGAATTCACTTGGTGAAGGCCACAGACTTGAAAATGAATTCAACAACTATGTCTCTGTTACAAACAAATACAGTAATGGGTGGTAACAATTGAATCGAAAAGGCAAGGCACACCGGGAAATTATTGGAGGCGTGGCTTAGTGGGGGCGGGAAATGTAAGAGTCCCTTACAAGTAAAATGCATTTGTATTACTCATGTGAAGCTAGTACTGCTCACGTCAGCTATTTAAGTTTCTTAACTTCATTTGTTTTAGGTAATCGGTTTCCTCAAATGTTTGTGTAGCCAGAATTTATCCGGATTTACAGTGTAGGCAACCATTGTAAATCAGAGATTAATAAAAGTATTTTATCATGCGTTAGTCGCAAGAAATGCTACTTTCCTACTCTTGGCTATTAATCCTCAATAGAGATTTGCTGTGCATCAGGCCTGTGCATGGGTTATTGTAGTATGCTAGGTTAGAATGTAATATATTTATACACCTTATTATTCACTTTCAGTTGCACTCCCAAAAGTCATCATCATCATCAGTAGCTGCAGCATTTCCAACTGTGCTAAACCCTATGATTGTGTTTATTAAAACAAATGGCCTTCAAACATACACTCAACAAGCGATTCGGCACCTAATTTGTAAAGTGTAGAATTTTCGGATGCTTGCACGTGCTTGCACACCACGGGCACAGCACATGACTATAATTGTCTTTCATCCTATATTTCAAATATATTTAAAGTATAGGCTACTACTGGTAGTTTTCTACTCATAGAAATGGCATTTATTCGTTACATTTATTAAATCATTTATTAGTGGAGTGCAAACTCCTTTGCAAGAACAAAAGAGAGGATATAAGTTGCGGAGATAATACCAGCCGCTTATGACCTTGTTTGTTAACTCGCTGAAAGAAAGCGTTGACAACCAGTCCATTCCTTTTAAGTGATGCGATAATGCTGTTCAGGAGTATCACATTCTTTGTACAACAGCTAGTCTCTGGGATAGTTGGACTCATGACCACCATGAGAATGCAAGACAAACCATCCGATTGCGCATAGATGAGATATGAGCGTTGCTAGTGCTTGTAGTCCTACACAGTTTACCTTTCTTTTGCAAACCGGAAAAGAAATTACAGGACTAAATAAATCGTTTTCACTTGACAATTATATATATCTTACCAAGGGTGTAGTTGAAATTGAACTTACCGATCATATTTGGAAGAATAGGCCTACTCAAATAAACTGCTTTGTCCCATGTTTTTGGCCAGTGTTTCTCCATTGACAAACTATTACGTCTCCAGAAATGTGATAAAAATGAAGTGCGTTACAATAACAATAACAGCATCACTATTGTTATTATTATTATTACGTAGGTTATTGTTGTGGTTATTATTATTATTATTGTGGTAATAATAGCAGCCAAAAGTATCCATGGTAGCCATTCGTCATAGCACTGTCTTGAATCATCCGTGACTAACCACAAGACGACATATTGGATATCATAACAACATAATGAAATGACCAAAATAGGCTAAATAACATGCTGTTTTTTGTTTCATTGTGTTGTTAAAGGAAAACGAACTATGACTGTTATACAACTATGTGTTATTTTTGGATATCTATGCGTATATGTAATCACTGTTTTAACATTTCTTAAAACACATGATGTTGGCTTGACATTTTTAACGAATGCCACTAATATTTACATGAGTGTGCATCAACAGTAGGTCGAGCCAACAAAAGTCACCTTGTGGGAATTCACGAGGCTCTCTGTTTGTATCTCTCCTTCCTATCAGTTATTTCTCTCCTGTGCGCTTGTGCGCTCTCTGCTTGGTGAATTTGTCTCTGCGTGTGTGTGTGTGTGTGTGTGTGTGTGTGGGTGGGTGGGTGTGTGTGTGTGTGTGCGCGCGTGTGTGTCGCCCATCCTGACAAATATCCATATGAGTTTACCTAAACACACAAATAGAACAACACAAATAGACAGCTATACTATAATGACCTGGAGCTGGTCTGAGCTGAGCTATGTGAAAACCTATGATGTCCAACATTTAGGCGACTCGTTCTCGCAAGGCTGTTACGCACCTGGACTAAAGTAATACATTTGTGTTTGAATGTAATATTTCAGATGAAGTCAATGGAGGATGGGTTATGACCATTGACTCGAAGGTGCAAAGCTTGTTTCTTGGAGCGTTATGACCACTGGGGCCACATATTTGTAGGCTAAATATACCAGTACAGTTCTCCCCTATCGATAAATTCCCACTATGACTGAGAACCCTTCGTAAACAAAAGTTTAAACCGTTTTTGTGTTTATAATCCCGGTAATAACGGCTCACCCTTGATCTCTAAATTGTAATATCCCTCGTTACCTTGTTACCCGTCATCGTGATTTACTATTATGGTGATAATTATTGTTATTATAGGCCTAGGTATTATGTAGTAGCCTACCACCAATATGAATACTAGGCCCATAGGCTACTATACTAGGCATACAACTATTAGCAGGAAAGCCTACTACAACTGCTAGGCGAGTTATAGTAAGCCGAACAATTCTACTAATAATGATATGTTTGTGATGTTTGCAACGCCGCATAGCCTATTGGATAAAATATATGGATTACTTCTCAAAACCGTAACTCCAAACCATTACGCACGAGCGCACGATGGAGATCTTGGGCTCCAAGTAGCGGTGGGCCGAGGGTTGAATTTACTTGATCTCTAGAAAGATGGATCGTAAACACACATCATTAATTATGAATTAAGTATCATCTTTAAATGCTACCTGAACATTTAATAAGGACCACCGTGCTACTGTGGAGCTCTCCATATAAAACCCCAAAATGAATGTCCATTCATTAACGTGTAATCTAATATCCACATTTTAATAGTAGGCTACTTATGCTTGAGACAAAGTAGTACCTCTCCTCGGTCGCTACATTTATGTGTCCCTCTTGTGTTTATTTCCATGGGAATGCACACAAACTTTTGAAGACGCAGAGATATGTTGAATCAGCAATCTGGAAATATCAAGAGCAGTGAAATGGATTAAGGTTAGCCATATGTGGTATATTTTCTTGGTATGATTTTTGTCCGAGAAAGAAAACCTTTGTTGATGGGGATGAGCCCATTCTGCGTTGCATTGGTGGATGTGTATCCTTGCGCACTTCAGCAACAGCTAAGAACTGCTCTGTGATTGGCTGGAAGGAGGGAGGACGCGTTAATACTTATGGTGCTGTGGTTGGCTCTCAACTGTAAAGGTTCAACCATTTTTTGTTTACATCTTAGTGTCTGTGGCTCCATAATTAATTGTAGCTATCTGTCTCCTATCGATGTGCTGTAAAGAACATGAAATAGTTGTTTTTTATTAGCAGAGTTGCAGGCGTAAGAGATTGAGACACAACTGTGCTGCTGCTTGTTGTCAATTTTACCTTGCGTGTGATGTTGGATATGGGAGAACGGAAAGAAGTGAAAATGATTCCTAAATCATCGTTCAGTATAAACAGTCTGGTGCCTGAAGCCGTCCAAAGTGACAACCACCACAGAACCGTCCACGAGGAAGAGGAGAAGATTCCTTTACCTACCCTGGTGCAGGACCCAAAGTCGGAGAACATTTGCACCAAAATCGAAAATTCGTCCAATGAAACGACTTGCACTGACGAGAAGGAAAAACAGGAAGAGAAGAAGGATAGCAAAGAGGGGGAGAGCGGTGGGAAAGATGGTGAAAAGAAAAACGGCAAGTACGAGAAACCACCATTTAGCTATAATGCTTTAATTATGATGGCTATTCGGCAGAGTCCGGAGAAACGACTAACTCTGAACGGTATTTACGAGTTCATTATGAAGAATTTCCCCTATTACCGGGAGAACAAGCAGGGTTGGCAGAATTCCATCAGGCATAACCTTAGCCTAAACAAATGTTTTGTTAAAGTCCCGCGGCACTATGATGACCCGGGTAAGGGGAACTACTGGATGCTTGACCCCTCGAGTGACGATGTGTTTATCGGTGGGACAACCGGCAAACTTCGCAGGAGATCGACCACATCCAGGGCAAAGTTGGCTTTTAAGCGAGGCGCTCGCCTTACTTCCACGGGGTTGACCTTTATGGATAGAGCCGGCTCTCTATATTGGCCAATGTCACCGTTTCTTTCGCTTCACCATCCGAGGGCCAGCAGCGCGTTGAGCTACAATGGGACATCATCGCCATACCCTAGTCATCCTATGTCCTACAGTACAATGTTGACTCAAAACAGTTTGGGGAACAACCATTCTTTCCCTTCTTCCAATGGCCTGAGTGTTGACAGACTTGTGAATGGAGACATTCCCTATGCCACTCATCACCTAACCGCGGCGGCGTTGGCGGCCTCTGTGCCATGTGGTCTATCGGTGCCCTGCTCCGGGACTTACTCTTTAAACCCATGTTCGTCCATAAACCTCCTTGCAGGACAGACAAGTTACTTTTTCCCCCATGTCCCCCATCCATCAATGACCTCCCAGAGCAGCACTTCGATGGCGGCCCGGGCTGCCTCCTCTTCCTCCTCCCCGCAGGCGCCCTCATCTCTACCCTGTGAGTCCTTAAGGTCTTCTCTACCAAGTTTCTCTTCTGGACTTTCTGGAGGACTTTCTGATTACTTCACACATCATAATCAAGGGTCAACTTCAAATCCACTTATACACTAACAAAACATCCCACGGGAGCAAGACTGTAAGTGAACATTTTACACCCATTTACATTGTAAAATATATAAAGAAAAGCGAAATGAAACAAAGAGAAAACAAAATGAAAGCAGCCCGAACTGAAGCCCAGGTATTTTTTATTAATATTCTGCATTTATTTCTCTGTACATAATGTAATGTGTCGGGGAGTTGGTTATTATTCCACTGTCAGCAACGTGCAATGTGATACGGAAAAAAACGAAGAGAAAACGTAGTTTTTGGACTGAGAGGCATTACCTTAGAATGTGTATTTAAATAGTGTCTGCAGATTTGCCTAATTTTAATATTAAGAATCTTGTGATCTAATACCATCACATGAACCACCAGTCTCCATGTTTGCAGTATTATCACGTATCATGAGTGCGCTGGTGGAATATGATTGTTGCAAAGCAATTCAACACTAATTTTAATTGTTTCTTTTCAAATAAATGTGTTTTTAAAATGCAGAATAACCATACCAACCCATGGCTCTTTGTTATTTTGTCCTCTCCCATAATGAACAAAGTAGTAGGCTACTTTATACTGACATTACATTTATATATAGGCTAATATTTTCAGAATGTTATTATACTTTATAGACCAAAGAATGGGTTTAGAAAAAATACTCGAGAATTTCACAATTCAACACCAGAACAGATTCAGAAGGGGACAAAATGAACGAATGCCTTTTAACTTGTGTTGTGCATATTGTACTGTATGTGGTCACCACCTGGTCACATCCATTTTGTAATTAGTCAAATGTCAATATACCTATTGTAATTATAGGTTAACTTTGCGAACGTGTAACCCGTGTTGAGCAAATGCCTCATAAAAATATGGAGTGATTGTTTATGTCGTCTTTAAATTTCATGGTTGTGATATTGTGGTCTTATTCCCGTGTTTGTCGCTAAAACTGTTTATCGAACAAAATAAAATAATAGGTTACGTCCATATCTGATGAAAACTTTGTCTTTTTTTCCATTCGTATTACAATAGTAGTACGTTTCGGTTGTGGTGTTGTATGTGGTTGTTAATTGGATGGCTGCGCAGGCAACATTGTGCGGGTATAGATAGGCCTTCTCGGTTCAGAGTTTGGCTTTGACAACCAACTGGCACAGAAATGTTTCAGCGTCCTTTGCCTCCCTTATTTAGACCACTTGGTACTTAGCATTTGTTAGTTAAAAACAAACCAGTCCTACCCATGTTAAATAAACTACAACCACAAATTACAAATAGTGTTCTAAAGTGATGCGTTTAAAGTTGACACATCTAGTAGTGGGCCTACATAATGCCGAGACTAATCACGGTCTCGTGCGGGCTGCTTAAGGTTTTGGATACGGTTTGAACGCTTTAACCGCTGTTGTTTGTGTGGTTTTGTATTTGGCCTCCTTCCATCTCATATCTTCTATTTGATGAGTAATGATGTATTAGCTTCGGGGGCATGAATTGTTTAAAAGTGAAGTGTTATTGATTGCAATGCAGACTAGGTCCTACATGTTTTCCTAAAGGCACTGTGTTTTAATGTAGCCTACATAAATAATAAGGAAATGCCTACTACGACCTATGGAATAATTTCCACTTCCTGGTTTCTTTTTTTTATTTTATTTTTTATTCCAAATGATAGTAAGGCCTAATACAAATGAAACACAACAGAAGCGTATAACTTTCAATACTGTGCGGTCACTAATTTGTTCATTTCCTAAAGACCATCGTGTTAAATGAGTCTGAATGTAATGCAATAACCTTACTGCTTTTCACAATGGACTAGTGCAACTCAATATCTCCTCGCTAGATGTTATCGTTCAGATGTTAAATGGGGTGACCACTCAAAAGACAAAGACTGAATGAGGTAGGGTTAAATCTTGAAGAAATATATCTTCTTAAACTACGGAAATATATACGTGCTACTAGAAATAATATGATACATTCGAAGCAGAAAATGTCGTTTCTCACCCATTTCTAAAATAGTATTTAGATGTATTCGTAGTTTAATAAGACATTTAAAACAGCGAATTCTGTTAATATTCTTATTTCAAATTTAGGCTACGCCTACAGGGAATAGAATAAAAGAAATTGCAACTGGCCAAATAATACTTGTTAGGTTTAAATTTAATATGACTATTATACTTATGATTATCACTATGATTATTATGTTTTATTTAACCTTTATTTAACTAGGCAAGTCAGTAGAGTACAGTATTTGTTTATATATCAATGTGCGAGTTTTTCGCTTGCCCCTGCCTTCAGTCTTCCTCCTGACTTTCAGCCACAACAATTAGTAATCAATATACCTGAACCATAGAGGACTCATATTTATGTATTATATTTAGAACAAAGCAACAACTGAAGGATTGCGTGCCAAGCGTTGGTCTTTTATGACTGGGTTGCTTTATGCTATACTGTGTGGATGATGTAACAGCTAATCAAGACGGAAATATAGGCTATAGGTTACTGTCTGTCAGCAAAATAGTAGCTATTTTTAAAGTGAAGAACTTCAAGGGATTGGGTAAGGGCGTGGTTGTACCTCATAGCGATAGCATAGCGATTTGAGGACATCCTCCTGCCTTGTAATCTCCCTATTTAGGCTATGGTTCAACCCAGCCACCGGCTACTGAAGAGGCCTAGGGCTACTACAAAGCATATTACCACCGGAAGTGACAAAATCGATTACATATCTAGACCAACATCTCGACCTTTAGGCCGTGTTAGACAAAATAAACATTTTGAAGTAACCCACATAGGCCTATGCCCAATCAACTCAACAGCCTACGACAAACACACATGTTTTTTTCAAATGAATGATACCACTGATTTTAGAATAACGCCATATCACACGGAATGACATGGACCTCAAGACATAGAAACCCGCCGCTTAAGGTACTTAACAAACAGACACATTTACGAATATATGCCGACGCAGTCACGTATTGATAACAATTGACAGGGCATTTTTACGCACGTTTAGGCACTGATGGGTATAGCGGGCATATCGTGTGTATTTGTTGTCCAGTAAGACGCTGCATGCACCAAATCCTGCTTTACTGCATGCAACTAACAGCTGTATGGCAGGGCACGTGCAGTTCACATACTTGATCCCAACCGGCTTCAGTATACACGTAGAGTAACAATCCTGAGGCTCAGCGCGCACGGGCCTCAACTGACAACACTCTGAACACAAACATTAACGTCATCAACATGAACAACAAGAGCAACAACAGCCACTGATAATAATAATAATACTTACTTTAATTTAATTCATTCATTGCCTGTGTGTGTGAAGAAAGCTCGCGTTGGCCATTGTCTGGAATACATTGTAGGTCTACGACTCGCAGATTGAGGGCGCTAGAATCTTTTCGAAGGCAAGAGCAGATATGATATATCATGCTTTGGGTGTCTTTTTTGATAGCCACCTTATCCCTGCATGGCTAACAATGCGTGCTGTGATGTGGAGAGAAGCGTTAGGGTTATGATAGGGAAGAGCAAGTGCAGGAAAATATATTTTCAGTTATTCTTTATCCCCTTCCAGTAATAAACAAAGTAGTAAGGTGCTGGTCAGAGGCGTTGATGTAAAAAGTCACAATATGAAGTAAACATCTGTCCATTATATGTAGGACTGTAACATACTTACAACACATTGGGGAAGTAATTAGTTGTAATAGTATTATTGTTTGTGGGGGGTGGGGTGTTTAGGTCGCGGTTAGTTTGTTCAAGCATGTCACGCCAAGGCCCACACCACACCAGCAGCGATTAAATGTTGCGGAATGCTGGTTCAACGAGGTACTTATTTTGCGGTAGTCTGGCAAACTTGTCCCCAGCTTGTGAGAAGCAACAGGCTTCTATCAGTCAACTAGCCACACAAGCAATAATAAAATATTTGTTGTAGTCTCTGACTGTATTGCTTGGCTAGAGGTTCGTGTGAACGAAGTAGAAAACATTCGACAGATCGTGAATAATCGTTTTAATGAGCGTGTAAAGCGTGCGACTTTGAGCACGGAGGTGTCGGGTTAAACAAACAGCCCCCGTACCCAGACGAAATCCGATTGTGTCATTTCAATTGACGTATTCTTTCCGTAAAACTACAGATCCTACACGGTGCTCCAGTCGTATGAAATAACAACTATTTCTGAAACCGATGTGATCTCTATTTCTTGTTATTTTTAGCCTATTCATGCTCGAGCACTTTCTTTCAATAACCTATCGATACAGAAACAAATAGCTGGCCTAGTCAAAGGGCTACTGGCCCGATTTGATTTTATAATGCATTTCATTAGGATACCATTATTCGTGTGTGCTTTGAGAGTGCATCTCTGCATTAAAAAAAACACTTGTTGTAAATCTTATTTCCGTATAGATTTTTTGTATAAGGGGATGAACTCTTCATCTTGCATATTAACTTAATAATGGGCCGTAATTAATGAAACAACTTGTGATATCCTTTTGTTCCCGCAGGCTACAAGTTAGTTATAGGTTACATCAATTGCGCTGAAACTAATTCCATAAAGTTGACTAAATAAAGGATCGTGTGTGTGTGGTTTTGCAAAGTAATTATCTGCTTGTGTAATTGACCAGTGAAATGCTGGCATAGCATATCTCAATTGCTAATATTTGTATTATTAAAAGCCGTTTTTCTTATTATCTGCCTCGAGCAAATATTAAAGTTTTAGATATAGGCCTATATAATTGCAGATGCCTACAATGATGCGAAAAATTATTTGGGATATTGATAGGTGACAGTGACAGAAAGTGGCAAAACTTCGTGTGTGTGTGAGATCACCGCCGGTAGGTTAGTATCCTGTGACCAATATGTTTGTGCACACGCCTGTATTGGTATGCACATGTTGGGGAACATAATGCCGTTGCATACAACACAGTTTTATGAATTTGTCAACAAGCAGATTCATCCACAAACAATGAATGATTGCTTCACTTCTGCCTTGTGGAAATTAGAACAACGGGAGGGTCCGTGTTTTGGCTAGGCGATATGTATCCTCGATCAAGCTTCACGTTTAGACTAGGGTCTACTTGACAGATTCATAAAGCCTACAAAGTACCAACATTCCTGTTTTATGGTAAGTTTCAAGTTGTATTTGTCACATGCACAAGTACAGTGGAATGCTTAACTTGCGAGCCCTTCCCAACAATGCAGTAGCCTATTCAATATCAAAATAACCAGAAAAATCAAATGGAAAAATGAGAAAAAAGATATAAGAAAAGAATACAAAATGTGTAGGTCTTTAGACGAATTTACTTCATTTTGATTCATGGTTGAAGGCTGTTGGAAGCGTACTTATTGACAGTGAGTTTCGATATTGAGACATTATTATGTCCTTTGATTGATCAAGCCGGGCGCTCACCTGAGGCAACTTGTCACACTCAAGCGCATGTTGCTGACCTGGTGCTCAAAGTTTATTGTTTAGCTCACATTTGGTGTTGGAGGTGCATCGTCGTAACTTTTTATATATTAAGCTATACTAACGTCCGTTGCAGGGTTGTTGCTGTTGTTTATGACGCTGTCCTATACCCAGGCATATACATAAACTAAACCTAAACATTTAGCAGTGCGACCAAATTATAACCATAGTCTGAAACGTCTGCGCTCGTCTAAGTCCCCAATTGACAGCGAATAAAATTATGGACAGATTTGAAGAACAATTAAGCCTACGAAGCGTGAGAGCTATTTTGGAGAACTATTATTTTTACAATTTGGCAAGGCTTGAGGTATAAGGCTATACATGGCCAGGTCCTTTGACATAATCCCGCAGAGTGGTGTTCATTCAATAGAGGCCCAAAGACTATTTCAAAGAGTTTTCTTTCTACACAGACGGCATGGTTAAAACCAACATTTGTCTGTTGAACGTGGTCACAGAAGGGGGCACCACCTGGGTGATGGCAACCAGGTGATGATTGTGTATAATAATAATAATCATCATTGTAATATAGCTTTTGGAATGATCAATGATCATGACAGAATATTTTTTTAAATAATCAAATATTTGTTATTATTAGGCTATTGTTTAATTTTATTTTTCAGTATTGTATTATTATTACTTCACTACTAAATATAATACTAATGTTGATAGTAGGCCATTTCTCTTCGCGCTAAATGTAACTATTATTTTGGTTTAACCCGCTGCAATAGGCTACGCGTTCACACATACATTTCCTTTGAAGACACCTGGGTATATAGCCTAACCATCAGAAGTGTAGCATATTCAAGCGATGGCTTGGATTCACACCTCTGATGGTTTCATGTATCAAACTCCATCTATACAGAGCCACAAAGCGTTGTGGTTAACATGGATGTTTCCAATGTAGGCTACAGAAAAAAACATAAAAGATATCGACGATTTATTAGAGGCAGAGTAATAGCGATAGTATGAAATATATTCACTTTATAATTCAATTTGTAGTTTTAATTTCAATATCTTAGCTTTAGTTCAATGTATATTTTATATTTTCGTTTTGTCAACTTCTGCGAGAGAGAATGATTTGCCTTGCCATGTTTATACTCTGTAGACTTTTTTAATGAATATTTAAAAAAATCTAATAATATAAAATGTTTATGATGATGATGATTATTATTAGGCCTAGTAGTAGGCTAGTAGTAGTAGTATTATTAATTTGATAAGAGCGTCTGCTAAATTACTAACAATTTAGTAGGCCTAGTAGTAGTGTAATAGTATGCCTATTCCTAGTGGTACTGGTAGTAGACTAGCCCTATACGTGTAATAGTATACAGTAGTAGTGTAATAGTATGCCTATTCCTAGTGGTACTGGTAGTAGACTAGCCCTATACGTGTAATAGTATACAGTAGTAGTGTAATAGTATGCCTATTCCTAGTGGTACTGGTAGTAGACTAGCCCTATACGTGTAATAGTATACAGTAGTAGTATAATAGTATGCCTATTCCTAGTGGTACTGGTAGTAGACTAGCCCTATACGTGTAATAGTATACAGTAGTAGTGTAATAGTATACAGTAGTAGTATCTTGACAGCAGTTGTGACTGAAGCACTCGCACGTTTTGCCTGGTTTCGGTTCTTCGTGCGCTGTAAGATGATATTTGGAAACGAAAAGCAACTAAACCGGTTCATATACTACCCCAACCACCGGATAGTTGATATGCCTACAACTTACTGACATTTCTGTCTATATATGCATTGTTATAAATGCCGGAATGAGCTCAGTACAACCACACCTTTACACAATACAACTACTACTGATGTAACCTCCTCACCTTCCGAGAACAAGAGGTCCAATTGGTGAAAATGCATCTGAAGGGTAGGTCTGCAGCAGGCTTTATAGGCCTACTTTGAACAAATATTTTATTTCATACCGTAAAATAATTTTATAAACATATTTCTGGTTTTTTTATTACGGTATTTTTAACCATTAGATCCATAGGTATTGTGTGAAAATCATAGCCTACTGACGGCATCTTCAATGGGGTAGCGGGTGTCGGTCTCTACTGCTGAACAGGCTAACTAAAACCATTCAAGTTTGAAGTGTTTCAATTCTTTGCTCTTTAAAGTAAAAATGTTTGATATATCTGACATATATATAGGACAGCGTTATATATATACAAGATGCCTTTTAAACCCAATATAACTATTGCCACTGGCCCATTATAACGACTAGGCTACTTCATGGCCTATATTCGAGTGACTGGCGCTTTGATGCATTCTCAATGAGCTACAATAAAGTTCGAATTGATATCAAGAGAGGATGTGAGAAAAGATTTTTGCTCTTCATTGTCGATATTTAAGCAAAATCAATACATTCGATTGAATTACCTCTTGTATGTGTGTTCAAAGAGATGTAATTTGTTAAACACTTCCATGATTTTGTTGGACATTTAAACAATGTCATATGAATCTACAGGAATTCAAATATAGGCCTTAGCGTTCGCACTTTTTTTGTTCAGATCGCTTGTGCTAATTAGTTGGAAATTAGATTGCATACAATTATTCATATCCCTTCCACATGTTCAGCACTGCCTAATTTCCTCCCTTGTTGCGTGTAGAGAGATAGTGGAATGGATTATTCTCCGATGACAAAACAGTCTGCGCGTAATGGCAGGGATTAAAGCCGCAAACAAACATAATTAGATTGCTGCTGTATTAAGTTCTAAAATATTTTTCACACATTGGACTCAGTTCTCAGCTTCTCACCCACTTTTCTTTTGACCCCTGAAAAAAGAATGAAGATTTTTTTTTATCCCGTCTTTTGGGGGTGAGGTAGGTTGTCTGTCAGTGAGGTGTAGGCGACAGTCTGTCTACAAGCCGTAAGCTGATCTGGAGACTGCTGGAGGAAAACGGGCAAGATTCCGGGCTTGCAAGTCGAGATATCGATCTACCTCAACCACCTAAACAAAGACTCACCTGTTTTCCTTGTCCATACTTTATTTTATGCAGTCTAATGCTTGTTTTGTTTGACTTTTCTTTTATTTCCATGGATCTGAGCTTTGATACACTTTTGGGAGTACATAAACACCGTGTTGTACCTGGACATCCCCATCTCCCGTGGAGCTCCGGTGGTTGAAAGTCAAGACCACCCCTCTCTATCTCTCTCTCTCTCTCTCTCTCTCTCTCTCTCTCTCTCTCTCTCTCTCTCTCTCTCTCTCTCTCTCTCTCTCTCTCTCTCTCTCTCTCTCTCTCTCTCTCTATCTCTCTCTCTCTCGTCTTTTCTCTCGCCAGCCTCACCCACTCATAGACCGGAACAGAAAATTACTCTTCGTTGTATTTCGAATCAGGCCGGGCATAAAAGTTTTCATTCAGCCGACTTGTGTCCAATGACAATCAACGCGAGATACAACTAATTACTCCATTATGGCCCCCCAGTTAATATTTCATAAATTGGATCCACTAAAGGGTCGTTTATTATTTATCACCCTTCTCCTTGAGCTGCCTGTTAAACATATCAAGATTAGTCTCTGGGGCTTGTATGACTATTCAGCCCCAGTAGTGGCGCGCAGATGCCTTTATTCACCATTGACCACCCCTTTAAAACAATTACAATATGACTGTGTAATGTGTTGTGGTGGGATGTTTGTTCTGAATTTTCTTTGTAAATAAATAATCAACAGTCAGTGATGCTCCACAAAGCAAGGATATTGCGTTTCCAAACCGTTAGAGGTTGAAAGATGATCAAAAACTGTTGATAGTGCATGTTTTATGAGGAGGCTGCATGCCTCTTGGTAGTATAGGCCTACCAAGACTATAAATGTGAGTCAATAGTCTCAAATATGAGTCTATACTTAAAAAAAAAAATCATAAAATATATTGGGAGATCGCATTCCCACCTGAAGCCATTACAGAAATCACGTCTATAAATTGAAATGAGAATATCCACTCTCTTACGCACCATTACGCTCGGACTCAAAGACCCACCCCAACGACCATATGATGCGGGGAGTCAAAAAATCTCGATTTCTATTTTAATTTCAGCGTTCTTATGACAAACGTTGTAATTGCATGACAGATTGAATTAACCCCTGTGTTATGCAGACCTAGCATATCCTGCTGACATTGTGCACTCCCACACCGGAGTAATAGCGGGCTAACTTATTTAGCTGCTGTGTTTTAACAGGTTGGGTCATTGCGTGCTCTGGTGATCTATAAGCCAGCATTATAGATCCGTAAAGTGGATATCACATGTAGCCTATTAGTGCCAATAGTGAGGGTAATAAGTCTAACCGTAGAATGAGGGAAAACCCTCTCCACCAAACACACTAAATTATTATTTTGTAAGTGGTTTTGAACTGTAATTAATCTTCTCATCAATACGCAGCATGAAGTATACTGATGGCTGTATCTTGATAAAGTAGTATGCACTACTAGAGTTATAGTGTGTGAGTGTGTGTGTGTGCGTGTACGTGTACGTGCGTGTAAGGGGCTGTTGTGCTGTGCATAAGTTGTGTTATGTGGAAACAGGGGTGTTTGGGGTGCCCTCTTCCTGACCTGAGCCCCTAGCGCTCTAATAGTTTGTGCATGAGCCCGTGACTCTCTGAATAGTTTTCACTACTCATCCCTCCCTGCCTGACTGAGTGCCTGCTTGAGAGAGAGAGATATTTTGGATTTCATTTTCAATTAAAAGCATAAAAGTCATACATGCACTTTAACAAACAATAAACAAGCAATTATGCAAAGAATATGGTATGATTTTCTGTACATTTGGGATGTAGGCTATAATCAAAACAAGTCACTTCATACAGCATCTATGTCGTTGATAACATTATTAGGACTTTTGTTTTGGATGAAAAAACACTGTATGAAATAAAAACATCAACTGAAAATTGTTTTGTTTTATTTTAACAAGTAATACAACAACGACAATATTGTCACCCTGTTTTCAATGCCCCAGCACTCGCCCCTATCTAGGATTACTGCATTTAACCTTTTCCCAAAATGTTTCATGAGTTGGAGAACACATTGGGAGGGATCTTAGACCATTCCTCCATACAGAATCTTTCTAGATCCTTCATATCCTTCGTCTGCGCTCATGGTCCCTCTTCAATTCAAACCACGAGTTTCCAATGGGGCTCAAGTCCGGAGACTGAGATGGCCATTGCAAAATGTTGATTTTGTAGTCAATTAAGCATTTCTTTGTGGATTTTGTTGTGTGCTTGTTGGCACCCCTAAAGAAGATCCACTTGTGGCCAAGTTTCAGCCTCCTGGCAAAGGCAACCAGGTTTTGGCTAAAATGTCCTGGTACTTGGTTGAGTTCATGATGCCGTTGACCTTAACAAGGGCCGCAGGGCCAGTGGAAGCAAATCAGAACCATAACATCAACGATCCAACACCATATTGCATAGTAGGTATGAGGTTCTATTCTGTATATGCATCCTTCTTTCGAGGCCGAACCCACCGCTGGTGTGCCTGGCCAAATAGCTCTATTATTGTCTCATCTGACCATAGCACCCAGTTCCAATACAACCTGCCAATGCCGTTTAGCAAACTCCAGTCTTTTACATTTGTTTGTTGCTCTCAATAAAGGCTTTTTTTTATGGCAACCAAGATGACCCCAAGATACAACCAAGTTCTGTAATTCTCCCACTGTGGCCCTTGGACTTTTCTTTGCCTCCTGAAACAACCATCCTCGCTATGCGTGGGGACTAGATACACTTGCGTCCAATACCACTGTTCCAGTGGTTTTAAACGTCTTAATTGTTGCCTGAATAGTGGTAAGTGCATATTTATTTTTTCAGTAGGTTTTTTTGAACCCATTGTCTGATTTATGAACGTCAACAACCATTTGTCTCTTTTTATTCGTGAGTTCTTTGCCTTTCCCCATGGTGATGGATGACAAAGGGATTTTACATGAGTGTTACCTCATTTTTATACCCCAGTGAAACAGGAAGCCGTGACAGTCCACAAGACAGTTCCCTAAGTTGAGATTCATTTTACAAAGTAGAATGTTAATGCTAATATAATTTTGTTTGATTTTATTAAGTCTTTGGAGTTCACAATAATTCCAATTTTTTGTTGCTGTTGTACTTGTTAAATAAAATATATTTCTCTGAGCTATTGTATTAGTATAAAAGGATATAATTGTTATGTCTTGTTGTTGCATATGATATAGCTTGGTATTTGTATTATTTATTTTATACAGTCTTTTTTGCTCATCTTTATCAAGGGTGCCAATATTTTTGAAGTTGACTGTACACTGAATCCCCAAATGTACAGCTTCTGTCCTATTGAGAGTCTGTATGCCCGGTTTGTAGTCTGCCTTATATGTTGTCTTGGGCATAAGAATATTTTGGCATCCACTGCATCTCTCTGACAGTCCAATCTGGTGAGACATGTTTTGCCAATATTAGTGGTAAAAATGTTTCCTGCTGCTAGCCATAATGCATGTCCGTTAACAACATTAATACATTCTCTGCAAATGACAAGTAGGTTTGTATGCCATCAGTATACTGTTAGAATGCCTTATATGGATGGTATTTTCTTCTTCTATTTCAACAGATAGTGGCCCTGTGCTCTAACAATGGCATCCCCCTGAGCTTTGTTTTAATGTTACCTTCTCCCCTGTCAGTCAGGCTAGTCGCTAACTAGATCTGCACTGTTGGGAAAATGACATAAAATCCACAGATGTGCAGGTCTGTTAGTTTTGGTAACTTTACACACATGAGGCTCCTGAGGGTATCCTAAACATACACTAATGTTACCTTGACAACAATAACAACAGAGCTAGGTTATCAGTTGGGTCCTTCCAGCCATGATTCCCACAAAATAAAGATAACCATCTCTAAAGATGTCTTTTTGTTGTTGAAAAAAAAACAAAAAAACGTTCACCTAATTCATCAAATAATGTCTTGCCAATTTGAATTACCATTCGTCCACCAACATTGTGCTGCTGGATGTGCTACTGTACTGCCCTTTACAAAACACTGCAATTCAAAGTCACTTCAACATCAACATCATCATCCCGTGATTCTATTTACCTCTCCCCTTCCAAAACAATCAAATGATGTTTTATGGTTTTGACAGTAGTCTAGTGCAGAGCCAATACAACTCCTTAGGTTTGTTATTGTCTTCCTCCCAGCCTCTCTAGCAGTGGGAGCAGCAGTAGACTGCATCCGCCCCATGATGTGTTGCTCACCCATGCTGAGAATGTTTACTGTTGTAATCAAGGTCCATGTAACTTGTTTGTGAAATGTTTTGCCTTTATGTTTTAGAGGTGCTATATAATTTGCAAATAGTGGGGCATGAAGTCACAGTTTGATTAAATTGCTGTCTGCAAAAAAACGAAAACAAAAGAAGCGTTCTACAAAGTGGAGATGTGTTTGAGAATAAAGGAATTTCCTGCTTCCGAAGACAAGCTGATCTAATATTCAGCAAATGTGAGAGTGTGAACGTGTATTTTCATAGGTGCCATTTATATTAATATTTAAAGGAACAATATGGATATATAATAAAAAGCATGATCGTTTCATGTGACTTAGTTTTAACCTTACAGATGATTTCTCTATTCTGTTTCATTTTTGATTCAAGAAGCTATCTATTCTTTACATTCATTAACATTATACGTCAGCTTCTATAAATAATTGCACATCAATAACAATATGCCAGCTTGTGACAATAATAAAATGACTAGCTATCAGAATTTGTACATTTTGTAATGATACCATGATGCATACGGAGTTTCAAACATATGTGGTGTCACTATATTGTTTTTAGACGATGATGTAACCCCTCTGAGACGTTGCATGGAGCTCCTGGGTTACTAGCTATGTTTCCCCAACTTTTCCTCAAGTTTGCTGACAGAAAAGAGACTATGGCTATAAACAGACTCCTCTGTGTGCTTAAAAGCTCTCGGCCCCTGGGATCCCCTAACAGCGGTTTGATCTATCTGAGACCTTTCCAAACATGCTCAGAGGACTAAGGGGAATAAACATTGACAAACACTTGATTATGCACGGTGTTGCTGGTATTGTAGTTCACATTTTGCATACAATCTTTTCCTAAGGTCAAGGTGGGTCTGTGGAGTTGAAGTTTGTGCGGATTCAGGTTCAAGCCCTTTGTTCTAGATGGATCTGTCTGTATTTTTTAGGGTAAAAAATCCCCTCGACTTTTTGGTATTTTAAAAGTAAAAAATTGGTTGGTGCATCTGTCTTGCTCTGTGCTTTTTGACACCTTGCCAGGACTGTCTCATTTTAAATGTTGCAAATGACAGAAATGTATTTTTTCTTCACTTGCTGATAACAAATTCAATAAACATTTAATATGCCTAATTCTCTTTTTCTTTTCTTTTTTTACAGTGGGTGAATCAAAACACACCTTTTGGTGTAATTTAATTATGTGTTTGCATTCCCAAACGTGTTTGAACTAAATACATGTGCTATGTTTCTTTCATGTTGTAATGTTTGTTTCAGTATTTATCCCATTGTGGATTATTTCAACTGTAATGCAAATTGTGCATTACTACAACATCAGATCAATAAGGCAGAATACAACGAGGCCAGGTGGTATAGTCTAAGGGTGAGAACCCCCCAGCTGCAGCTCACAACAACTAATAGCTGATTGTGAAACTGGTGAACATGTTGTGTAGAGGATGATCAAATTCACATGGGATGACATTTGCTGTTTTCCCCAATACCCAGTGCAACACATTAAACCTTGTCACTGTTGTCATGTCTGCCACTCCTCCAGTACAGCTCCCAATGTAACTTTCTTGTCAATAATGAGCTTTTCTGGAGTCCCCTCCATCTCCCCCATCTCCCTTGCTCCCCAGGTACAGCCAGGTACTGCCAGGTACTGCCAGGTACTGCCACCTGAAAACGCAACAACAGAAAACATTTTTTTTAGGGTTGGTGGTCTCGCTGTGAAGTTTTCTGAAATTTGTGAAAATCAAAAGGGATGTAGCCCCCACCAGCTGAGCTGAACATGGAACCTGGGATGCCCCTGCCACCAATTTTACAGACCAATTATCTACTTGGAATAGTGGGAGTTGAACAAACAAACAGCAGCCCTGCTGAGCGCTGGCAGGTCTCTGGCTGGTGGGAGACCTCTGTGCCTCTCACGGGGCTTTTACACCAGATCAATTCCTCATCACAAAGCAGAGGCAGCGCCAGCCATGATTCTCCCTGCTCATCCACTCACCCGGTCGCATGGGCTCCACACCAACTACCAGCCACTTTTCATTCATTGATCACCTCTGTGTCATCATCGTGAAGGAAGGAAAACCTGGGAAATCTATGCATGTATTTATTTACAGTATCACAGTTTTTAATGATATACTTACCACAAACTGGGGTTTGTAATGGTGCTCAAATAAAGTCCTGTTTTGTTTAGTCTGTGAATAAATATTTTCTCTTTTCTTTTTTGTTTGTTTTGGAGAGATAGAGGCTCTGAGTGCATCAGCAAAGCATGGTTGTAAGCTGACCGTGACAGTGACAATGGTCAATTGCAGCAGGCAGCAGCACAGACAGCTAGCTATTAGTCAGCCACAGCAGTACTACTGCAGAGTAAAATCAATGGCATCCTGATTAGACTGATGACAGCAAATTCACAGTTTCAGGCGAGAGTGTCCAGACAGAGGCGAGTTGTACAGCAAATAAGCTCTACTTGTCTGCATACAAAGAAAATCCACCCACTTTGTTTATCAGGTGTAAAGATTTGGAATGATTGCTGCGAATAGGAACATTTCAGTTGTTATTCTCCAATAGGGACATTTCAGTTGTTATTCTCCAATAGGGACATTTCAGTTGTTATTCTCCAATAGGGAAATTTCAGTTTTTTAGCTCCAACATTTCAGCACTGATCTGTTTTTCTTTTCTTGCCAGCAATTTGAATTTAATTGTGCACCATGGACTAGAGTCACACAATGCCGCTGTTATTATTATTACCTGAATATTCTGACAAACAAATTTCGATCAAAAAAGAAGGCGCAAATGGTTATAGATCTCCCATCTGTCTTAGTAAAAGGCTGGGATAATGTGATGGATAGACAATGGGTTGATTATATATTGATTACGGTGATATTGAATCTGCCGTGACCAAGTGTGCATTGTTGCTAGAATATTCATGTTAATTCCTTTTTAATCATTCATTAAACTTGCATACTAATCTCCATTTAATTGACTCTCTCTGGTCGTGAGTTTTAGTGTTTCATTGCTGACAATAAAGGCTTATTAGCGTCAGACTTAGATATAGGCCCATTTTCTACGGTGCCCATAATAGGAAGCCCATGTGTTACTGTACAGTACTCATATACTTCTAATTTATTCTCACTACCTTGCCGCCAACATAATGTTGAGATGTTTACTTTGATGCTGCTCCATTTGTTTTCAAACTCAACACTGCAACATTTCTCCAGCCTCCCACCAACCCTTTGAGTGCCGGTGCCCGCAGTCTCCTTTATATCTGAGACGAGACTGCCTTTGTGCATAAATTGCAGCAGTTACGTTTGTTGTGAGAAGCTCGGAGAAAGAGAAAGGAGAATTTTTTTTTCTTTCTACTCCACATCTCCAGATCAATCTGTGAGCAGTAAATGGATATTATTAAACAGCATGGGGCTGCATGGAGCGCTAGGTTAGAAAGAGGCTCATCTCTCTCTCTCTCTCTCTCTCTCTCTCTCTCTCTCTCTTTCTCTTTCTCTCTCTCTCTCTCTCTCTCTCTCTCTCTCTCTCTCTCTCTCTCTCTCTCTCTCGCTGCAACAGGGCAATTGTTGACACGCTTTTCCTGCCAATCTACAGCCTTCCTCCAACTGTGGCTGCCATGGCAACCTGCTCTTGCCCGTTGTGGTAGCTGGCAGCCCCACACTTACAGAGTTGTGCTGCTTCCGTGATTGACGACTCGTAAAAAAAGAGAGGGAAAAGAGAGGGGAAAACAGGTCTCTACAATACGCATGGCTACTCAGTACCCCAATGATTTGTCTTGGTCTGGCTGGAGTACAAATAGCCCTGACAAACACCATAGTGATTTGATTTCAGATCCCATACAGCGAGGAGAGGGAGAGCATGAATTTCTTTGGTCTATCAGTAGGCCTGTGTGTGTGTGTGTGTGTGTGTGTGTGTGTGTGTGTGTGTGTGTGTGTGTGTGTGTGTGTGTGTGTGTGTGTGTGTGTGTGTGTGTGTGTGTGTGTGTGTGTGTGTGTGTGTGTGTGTATGCTGTGCAGTAACACAATACTGTGATAAAAGTATGTCTCTCTTCAGCTACACTACAGGCCAACTCTGTCAAAACTTAATTCCTGTATCAACACCAAGGCCTTGATTTTATTTGACAACCATGCAGCCTTTCCCTATCTGTCACGATCTAAGATAAAAACACAAAAGGTTTTGTATTGTGCTACTATAATACATGATTCCCCCCCCCCCGTGGTACAATTATTTCCCCCCTCAAAACATGAGGCTCTTGCGGCACAGCAAGTCACACCATAGTCATCTCACTATCTTAATCTGTTCCTTTCACTTGCAGTGCAGCGCAACCTGGAATGTTCTCATATGTCAACCTCCTGGCTGCATTGAGCTATCACTTTTGACTGGGGGTAAGGCTTCCCAGTGGTTCACACAGCTAGAAGGAGGAAAGGAGAGGAGCGGGGAACAGAACAGGAAGGATCTTTATCTGAACCAGATGTGATTAGATATACAGCTCCAGCCATGTGTGTATGTTTTCAGACTAATCTGTGTTTAAAGGGAAACTCAACAGGGTCCACCTTTGAGGTCATGGAAAAGTCATTGTGTTAGAGAAGACCACCACACATGTTCTCAACAGATAGACGTGTCCCAAATGGCACCTTTTTCCCTAAAGGCCCTGGTCAGAAATAGTGCTCCGTATAGGGAATAGGGCACTATTTGTGAAGCAACCAAGATTAGGAATGATACTCACTTTCGTTTGACCTTATGTAAAATTCCTTTCTTCAATACAATGTTTGACTTTGTTTTATTGTTGAGAAGTGAGTGAGGAGCCAATGTACCAGTCTGGGACATGGACAGTATCATTATCCTTCCTCATGATTATGATGTGCATTGTAGACTTTGTATGACCCCTATCAAAAGGTCGCTTGTACAGGTAGTGTTCTTGACAGATGAGGAATAAAGAATATGTCAAATAACCTTTTTGTCTTCATGGTTTATTCTTTAGTAGAGTAACAAACAGCAATACTTCTACACAAACTACATGATTGATCAGGTGCAGAATGTCATTTTATCACAATAATACATTCCACCTACTTGGGGGGTATTAGGTATTTGTTGAAAATTCACTTGACTCTGGTAGTAGGTAACCCATACGGAGAACGCCGATGTCGTTCTGAAGGCTTTGACATCTGTGGAGATTGAACAGAGCAGTATATCTGACATGAAATATCTTTTTAAAGATAAATATGTTGTGCTATTTCAGAACGCCATTAGAGACATTTTGTATTGTTACGCTCCATTTTAAACATCTCTGTGTGAGTGAAGAGGGCAGAGTAGAGCACACATTAACATCATTTTAGGCTTTCAGCTGTCATGAAATTGCTGCAGAGAAATGTCTTACATGCCATTGTTGAAAATCTGTAATTTTATCATGTTTCAGGAGTTATCTATCCTGTGAAATTGTTAACTGGGTGCTACAATTGGCTTGTAAGTATTAGGACAATAGCAATTCCGGAACAACTGGGGACTTTGTCAAGGGATGTTGAGTAGATTTTTCCCCTCTAATTCTTTGAAGTACTTTAGGATTGTTTATAACCGGTTGAAGGGTATTTTAGCACATGGAAATGCTTTGGAGTCGACATGTTTAAAATACAAATATAGTCCCTCTGAGGAACTATGGAACTAGAAAATATGCAGGTTCGTAGTGGAATTTCATTCATGCAACGAGACAATATTCTAGTTGTAAGTGGAACTTCATTTCAATCTTGTAGTGTGTAAATTTGTTCGTGCTGCATTCACACGTTTGCCCACATTCCCAGTGATCCGGTTACTGTACCGGCTACAGCGGCTCAGCCTTTACTTTACTAAGAGGCTTTGGTGGCTGGGAGATTGACCTATGACTCTGCTCCTACTCCTCCTCTTCTCACAAATCCCTCTCTCATCCAGAGTAGGCACCAATCACGAGGGCCCTCACCATAACGGAAATACACTACATGACCAAAAGTATGTGGACACCTGCTTGTTGAAGATGTCATTCCAAAATCATGTGCATTAATATGGAGTTGGTCCCACCTTTGCTTCTATAACAGCCTTCTTCTGTGAAGGCTTTCCACTAGATGTTGGAACATTACTTTGGGGACTTGCTTCCATTCAGCCAGAAGAGCATTAGTGAGGTTGGACACTGATGTTGGGCGATAAAGATTTTTTTGCAGTCGGTGTTCCAATTCATCCCATAGGTGTTCAATGGGGTTGAGGTCAGGCTCTGTGCAGGCCAGTTCTTCCACACTGATCTCAACAAACTGTATGGACCTCACTTTGTGCACAGGGGCATTGTCATGCAGAAACAGGATAGGGCCTTCCCCAAGCTGTTGCCACCAAGTTGGAAGTATAGAATCGTCTAGAATGTTATTGTATGTTAAGATTTCCCTTCACTGGAACTAAGGGGTATAGCCCGAACCATGAAAAACGGCACTATGCATTCGGGCAGGTAGCGTTCTCCTGGCATCCCTCCAACCCATACTTGTCCGTCGGACTGCCAGATGGTGAAGCGTGATTCATCACTCCAGAGAACGCATTTACGATGCTCCAGTGTCCAATGGCTGCGAGCTTTACATCACTCCAGCCGACGCTTGGCATTGTGCATGGTGATCTTAGGTTTGTGTGCAGCTGCTCGGCCATGGAAACCCATTTCATGAAGCTCCCGACGAACAGTTCTTGTGCTGATGTTGCTTCCAGAGGCAGTTTGGAACTCGGTAGTGAGTGTTGCAACTGAGGACAGACAATTTTTACGCGCTACACGCTTCAGAACTCGGTGGTCCCGTTCTGTGAGCTTGTGTGGCCTGCCACTTCGTGGCTGAGTCGTTGTTGCTCCTCGAAGTTTCCACTTCACAATCACAGCACTTACAGTTGACCGGGGCAGCTCCAGCAGGAAGAAATTTGAAGAACTGACTTGTTGGAAAGGTGGCATCCTATGACAGTGCCACGTTGAAAGTCACTGAGCTCCTCAGTACGGCCACTCTACTGCTATTGTTTGTCTATGGAGATTGCATGACTGTGTTCTTGATTTTATACACCTATCAGCAACAGGCGTGGCTGAAATAGCCGAATCCACTAATTTGAAGGGGTGTCCACATACATTTGTATATATAGTGTACTTGTCAGTGAAAGTGTATGATGAAACTTTGAACCTGACACAAAACATCTCAAATTATTTTATCAACAGTCTTTCCCAAAATGAATCAAATTGGTTTAATTGTTGTAAATATGTAGTTTCAGTCTGTAAATATATGACAAGGCCCTTGTGAACCTCCCTGTGAAGTGTTGAAATTGCAGTTAACCAGCTGGTGTTCATTCTGACTCGAAGGCTATAGGGCCTATCCTTCCCTTCTTTAAACATGTACAGATCACAACTAGACCCTTGAAGTTAGCTAGCTGCAGAACTGATCATGTGTTGACTGGACGACTATTTTAGCATTTTCAAGGGTTAGCAACCTAAATGATGAAAGGAAGACGAAGAAGAGTTACGCAGCTAGGGAATTATTTTATTGTGAAGTGCAGAGAGTGGAGGAAGTCAAGGGGGGAGCTAATAGAGGGAGAGACAAAACCCAGCTGGGCTGTGGATAAAGACAGCACCTTTACATAGCTTTTCATTAGCCAGGCATATCCCCTTTCAGACTGACGTAAGCTAGCTACACTACAGACTGTATGTCTCATTCATTTCTCTCTACTTTATCTCACTTCCTTTACCCTTAAGTGTACTGTAAGTGTTTGCTTAGAGAGTGACTCTGGTAAAGTCACCTAAAAATGGCTGCTATACCATAACACAGGGGTGTCCCTCCCTTGTAGATATAAAGGCCTTTGTGTGAGCTACCGTGGTCCACTGAGGAGGATTGGGTCAGGGTGCATCCTGAAGCTTAGTCGAGGTAGAGGTGAAGAGGTCAGCCTAATGTCTTGACTGAGAGCTCAGAAGTCACACGCCTCGCCAGGATCTCTTTCAAGGCGGCTTAAAATGTTGTCTTCCTGACTTCAAACACTGGTGAGCATCAGGGTTGGCGTCAATTCCATTTCAGTTCAGTCAATTTAGGAAGTAAACTGAAATTCCAATTTCTTTTCAATGAGGACAACTGCTGGGCATTAGAGTTTAAACCAGCGAACAAACGTCAACCGAACCCCCAGCTCCAACAGATTTAGACTCCTCAACTTGAACTTTCCATGTATACACAGTACACAGTTGGATATTGCCAACAGGGCACACCTTAGGTCAAGCCAGGGTTTCTCTGTGTGTGTGTGTGTGTGTGTGTGTGTGTGTGTGTGTGCGTGCGTGCGTGCGTGCATGCATGCGTGCGTGCGCGTGTGTGTGTGGCAGTGCAGGGGTTGAAAGAGATGTGGGAGGCTAGGGTGCACTGAGCAATCAGTGACATATTGCTTTCTAATTGGTTGAACAAGTGGCTGTTGAGAGAAGGGAACAGAATGTTGGTAAGAGATGTGTGTTAAGAAAGAGATGAATGGGAGAGATCCCCAGGAGGAGGATACGTAAGGGACATGGTGAGGGAATCTTGCACTGGGTGAAGTGCGATACAAAACATTTGTATGTTAGAGATTAGGGAATGATAGGAGGAAAGTTCACCATACCAGGAGAGGAGTCAATTTCATGATCTGTTCTCCAGGAAGAGACAAATGTTGGTGTTGTTATTTCAGTTTTAAGAGTCAGAAGTTCGTCATTCGTAACACAATTCGTATGCAGCCAGCCATCAACTTGATATGAAACTACTATTAGCAGTTGAACATACCGTATCTTCCCTAAACACAACGTTAGTGATTCCAAACATTCCATCTAATTGGAATGTGCGAAATGGGGATCATCGAATACATTCCATCAGGACATGACGTTCCTGCTTAAACAGTAACACTGCCATAACAGGTTAGGATCAGACTGGTGTATGACAATATAAAATATATTGTATATATTTAGCACCTGTTCTCATCAACCTTTGTGTCATTTTCCCTTAGGCTTCTTTCTGTCCCCAGTGAACGATTTACATTTATACACATTTCATATCACATTTCACTTCATATTTCTCCTCAAATTTAACCCAGAATCCATCGACAGAATCAGAGTGTTTTCAATCAATCTCATTAACCAAGCTGAAATTAGAGATATGGTAAAACTCTTTATTTAACCAAACCGCACCACATACTGACACCAATTTCACAACAGACTGTTGGTTAACGTCAGTGTGAGAGTTTTAAATGTGTGGCCTATGACCTTACCGTGTGATCATCACCTCTTGGCCGTGATCCACATGAACTTTCTGTGGTTGGCAATATCAGGACTCGTTGTTCTCTTCACAGCTAGTTCACATTTGAACCCCAACCAGTAAACTGAACTTCAAATCATGATTAAATCATGATTATACATATAAAAACGTATAAATAGTTCCCTCAACTGGACAACTGTTTGCTGTTTGAATACAGTCTGATAATGCCTATGGTATTTCATTGTAGCTACAACAAAGGGGCGTTCACCACATTCAAGGATTCTTTCCTGTCGCCTGTCTGGTTTCTGGTTGTGTGTTTGGGTTAAAGTGGACATCTTCTCAATGCGCTCCTCTTCTTTTCTCACTATATTTCCGCAGCACCAATCTCCTTTATGAATTGAGGCAACAGAAGCAACGTCTGAATAAATTGACACTGGTGAACAGAGCCCCCCGTGGGAGCTGAGGATATGAGTGTGTGGTACTTTCCATTTTTGATATTTGCACACATTTTTCTCTTTGCACACAATCCCCTGTGCTTTACCCTCGTCTCCCTATCCCTCTCTCACTCTAATTTTTTAGATCACTTTCTCTCTCTGTCTCTCTGTCTCTCTCTCTCTCTCTCGCTCTCTGTCTCTCTCTCTCTATGTCTCTCTCTATGTCTCTCTCTCTGTCTCTCTCTAGTAAAACAATAATCTGCTGCTGTGATGTTGCCCACTTTAATTCAGTCTGTCTCTGTTGTGCGACGACTGAGGATCAGCCACGCTGCATATTAACAGTATGTCATGCCCTCACTGTGCCCCTCATCCTCCTACAAAATGACTGGGAACCAACAAGGTATATAATATTCTGTTGGAGATGTTTTGTTGATACTATCATTAGCCACACTATATAGGCAGACAAACTGTACTGTATGTGCTCTGACTACACACACTGGAGTGCTTATTGAGACCGAGTTGAACCGTAACAACACATTCTCAATTTCATTGAAGACCACAGACAGCGCCTACCTCTCAGTGACTCAAACACATGTTGTCTTTCAGGTCACTTAACCACACAACGTCAATTAGTCACTTGTCTCACGTGTTCGTCCTGCACTGTAGACAGGTGTTTTGGCAACATCGGTGATGCAAGCAAAGTATTGTGGAGACTGTCTCCTGGGAAATATATGACCACAATGAATCACTGAAGAACCTACCACTCTGGTAGATATTGCAAGCAGGAGCTTTGAAACCAGTGGTGGAAAAAGTCCTCAATTGTCATACTTGAGTAAAAGTATATATACCCTCATAGAAACTTACTCAAGTAAAAGTGAAAGTCAGCTAGAAAAATACTACTTGAGTAAAAGTCTAAAAGTATTTGGTTTTAAATATACTTAAGTCAAAAGTAAATGGAATTGCTAAAATATACTTAAATATCAAAAGTAAAAACACTGAAACTCAATTTGACTTGTGTGTGAGGATGGAAAAATTAACAGTGTTTGTTTTATACAGTGGTGCATGTTGTCAAACTTGTAGGTTACAATACAAAGGATTAAAGAAGCATTCTATACAATCATAGGGAATATACGCACATATGTACACAACAGAGGAGGCTGGTGGGAGGAACTATAGGAGTTTGGGCTCATTGTAATGACTGGAATGGAATAAATGGAAAGTAGTAAAACATGTGGTTTCCATATGTTTGATGTGTTTGGTACCGTTCCATGTATTCCATTCCAGCCATTACAATGAGCCTGTCCTCCTATAGTTCCGACCACCAGCCTCTTCTGGTATACAGTGCATTCGGAAAGCATTCAGACCCCTTAACTTTTTTCACATTTTGTGACGTTACAGCCTTATTCTAAAATGTATTAAATTGTTTTTTCCCCCTCATCAATCTACACACAATAGCCCATAATGACAAAGCAAAAACTGTTTTTTAGAATGTTTGCAAAGTTATAAAAAAATGTCAAACTGAAATATCACATAAGTATTCAGACCCTTTACTCAGTACTTTGTTGAAGCACCTTTGGCAGCGATTAACGTCTCAAGTCTTCTTAGGTATGACGCTACAAGCTTGGCAAACCTCAAGCTCTGTCAGGTTGGAAGGGGAGCGTTGCTGCACAGCTATTTTCAGGTCTCTCCAGAAATGTTAGATCGGGTTCAAGTCTGGGCTCTGGCTGGACCACTCATTCAGAGACTTGTCTCGAAGCCACTCCTGCGTTGTATTGGCTGTGTGCTTAGGGTTGTTGTCCTATTGGAAGGAGAATCTTCGCCCCAGTCTGAGGTCCTGAGCACTCTGGAGCAGGTTTTCATCAAGGATCTCTCTGTACTTTGCTCCGTTCATCTTTCATTCAAGCCTGACTAGTCTCCCAGTCCCTGCCGCTGAAAAACATCCCACAGCATGATGCTGCCACCACCATGCTTCACCGTACGGATGGTGCCAGGTTCCTCCGGACGTGACGCTTGGCATTCAGGCCAAAGAGTTCAATCTTAGTTTCCTCAGACTAGAGAGTCTTGTTTCTCATGGTCTGAGAGTCCTTTAGGTGCCTTTTGGCAAACTCCAAGCGGGCTGTCATGTGCCTTTTACTGAAGAGTGGCTTCTGTCTGGCCACTCTACCATAAAGGCCTTATTGGACTTTCTGAATGCACTGTACAAATAAAAGGTAAGGGACATTTAGCTTGCTAACATTCTAACTTAAAAACGAAGAATGAGCTCCAAATACAAATGAAAGCATGATGTTAGCATGAAATTACCATCCCTTGGTGTAGCAATCAATAAAAACGTATGTGCTGATCCACTGTGGGCTCTGCCGCCTCAAGCCTCGTTCACATTACCCATAATCACTCCGTTACGGTGCGCCGGATTTCATGCATTTCAATGGGGACGTCCACAACGGAGTGGAATAGCAACACCCCCTTGAAGGCCGTGTCGCGAGATGGCCCCCGTATACTTAGACATTTTCCAAACTTTGCGTCGTCTTCCATCCAGCCAGACTCCGTCGAAGAAAGTTACCAAACCACAGAAGAAGATGAAAATATCTGGTTTTCAGTGATGGTTTTATGGGATAGAGCTTGCAACTTGAAAACAATTACCAATCTTATAAGTGAGTACTATTTTAATAGTAATGTTAAATAATACACATTGGCTGTTAAAGGAATACTTCAGGTCAGATGAACTCGTGGACACCATTTTCATGTCTCTGGATGCAGTTTGAAGGAATTTGCTAACTAGGGCTAGCGCAATTGCTAACTAACGTTAGCACAATGACTGGAAGTCTATGGGTATCCTGACTAGAAGTCTATTGGGTATCCTGACTAGAAGTCTATCCTGACTAGAAGTCCACCTGTAACTTCCTTCATACTGGACACAGAGACATAAAAATGTCATTTCAATGAGTTCATCTGACTTTGGGAAAGTAAATAAAGGGCCTCAAAATCACGAAGTGTCCCTTCAAGCAAAGTGTATTATATGAGTGTTGCCTCTGATTTAAAGGTGCAATATGCAGAAAACGCTCCGCTATTGCCAGCTTGCTAAAATTCTAATAATTTACCTAATTTCAGTTAATGTGACAAAACAAGCAGTCATTGTGTAGAGAATCATTGTACCATCTAAACCGCTGTAAAATATTTTTTCCATAACCAAAAATATTGTATTTTCAGCTGTTTGAAGCTGGTGTACAAAATCAAAAGTAAAAGATGCAAAAAACTAAACTTAAGAACAGGAAGCATAGATCATAGATCAATCTGTAGAAACTATGAGAATAGAAAGGTTCAGAACTTTTGTGAAACGTTACAGCACATTTGAAAAATATATGGCAATTAGAAATAAAAACTGGATGGTTTTCAGATATAGATGTGTAGCTGAAGGGTGGGACTAACAACAAATAAAAACAAATAAAAAAAGAGAACTAATGTAAAATATACAGTGTCCGTAAAATATGTATAGTTTGTATAAGCCTAAGTATTGTTGTACATTATTTTACTCCAATTAGGGAGGGGTGGAAGGGTTAGGAAAATAATAAAGAAAACATAAACAATACTAATAATAATAATTGTAAAAAAAAATGTAATTTACCGCAGGTGGACTCCAATCAAGATGTAGAAACATCTCAAGGATGATCAATGGAAACAGGATGCACTTGAACTTAATTTCGAGTCTCATGGCAAAGGGTCTGAATACTTAAGTAAATAAGTTATTTCAGTTTATCATTTTTAATACATTTGCTACAATTCTAAAAACCCTGTTTACGCTTTGTCATTATGGACTATTATGTATAGATAGCTGAGGATTTTTATTTATTTATTCCATTTTAGATTAAGTCTGTAATGTAACAAAATGTAGAAAAAGTCAAGGGGTCTGAATTTCTTTCCGAAGGCACTGTATATATCAAATTAAATCAAATTTTATTTGTCACATGCTCAGAATACAATGAAATGCTTACTTTTGAAAAAAAATGTATTCTTTATTATTACCCCCTAACCCTACCACCACTCACCCAATTGTAGTAAAATAATGGACATATATGGGGATTGGAAATGATGCAGACAATTACATTGATAGAACCCACAATCTATCTGCAATATTAAAGCTTATCCAAAAATGCATTTAAAAAATGTACCCACATAGAACAGATCTGCCACTTCTTAGACTTGCTTTCAATGAGAATGACAGTTCTATAACTCACATTTCTATGTGAATTTGGTTGGGTCGCCCAAAACGTTGCATCGATGCAACTCCCAAATGGGCTCGGGAGAGGCGAAGGTTGAGTCATGCGTCCTCCGAAACATGACCTGCCAAATCAAGCTTCTTAACACCCGCTCTATTAATCCGGAAGCCGGCTGCACCAACGTGTAGGTGGAAACACCGTTCAACTGACGACTGGAGTCAGCCTGCAGACTCCCGGCCCATCGCAAGTAGTCCCTAGAGCGCAATGAGCCAAGTAAAGCCCCCCCCCCCGCCAAACTTTCCCCTAACCCGGATGACTCTGGGCCAATTGTACGCAGCCCGATGGGACTCCCGGTCACGGCCGGTAATGACACAGCCTGGGATCAAACCCCAGGCTGTAGTGACACCGCAATACTGCGATGCAGTGCCTTAGACCGCTGCTCTACTCGGGAGACCCAACAAAACATGCTTTATTATCACCTGAAACAATATATTTAGTATGTCTTGAATGAAAAGGTCCTATTTCGCAATTTTGCAAACACTACACTTGTTCGTTCAGTAGTGGGGAGAGACTCTGTGAAGATGACGTACGGTGTAATGAAATACGTCACGATGTGTACTGGGCATCAGCCATACTGTCAATCTATCATCAATACGTCCACTCCTATTTATAAAGTTGATATTGTGATCTTGACAAATCAATGTGTAATAACTGCGTAAAATGTTTCTGAATGTGTAAAATTATTATGTGTCGTGTAGTCATATTCAGGTCCTGATTGGTCAACAAGCTTATTTGACGAGTCAAATAGCGTCAAATAGTGTTATTTGATGTGCATCTTTTTTGACAAGCAAAGACTCAAACGGTGTTCCATACAAAACTACAAGCTGCTCTTGTAGATTTGAATGGGAGAGCTCTATATCTGCACCTGCATGGTAGGGAGCTGTACTACTGGTCATTTAGTGTGTGTGTTATGTCAAAGGCTATTTGTTCCCCCCTTCTTCCTCATTGTAAAAACGGCTAGCTGGAGCCATCTGAGCGGTTGGCTGTTGATACCCTAAGCCACCACTAACTTAAGCTGACTTTACTTGGGTCTGATCCACTACTGGTGGTCCGGCAAGAACCAGGCAGATGTGTCCATGTCCAGAGTTTCATTAGCTCTTGGTCACCACCACACATTAGAACACACAGACATCACAAAGGTGATCTTTGTGGTTATTACCGATGCACACACAACACTTCCAGAAAAACACAGATTTGTTTTATTTTACCGGGTAAGTTGACTGAGAACACATTCTCATTTACAGCAACAACCTGGGGAATAGTTACAGGGGAGATAAATGAGCCAACTGAAAGCTGGGGATGATTAGGTGGCCATAAAGGTATGAGGGCCAGATTGTGAATTTAGCCAGGACACCAGGGTTAACACACGTACTCTTACAATAAGTGCCATGGGAACTTTAGTGACCAGAGCGTCAGGACACTCGTTTAACGTCCCATCCGAAAGACAGCACCCTACACAGGGCAATGTCCCCAATCACTGCCCTGGGGCATTGGGATATTAGGATTTTTTTTTTACCAGAGGAAAGAGTGCCTCCAACATCACTTCCAGCAGCATATTTTTTTATATTTTTTTATTTTTATTTTTATTTATTTCACCTTTATTTAACCAGGTAGGCAAGTTGAGAACAAGTTCTCATTTACAATTGCGACCTGGCCAAGATAAAGCAAAGCAGTTCGACAACATACAACAACACAGAGTTACACATGGAGTAAACAACATACAGTCAATAATACAGTAGAAAAAAAAAATAAGACTATATACAATGTGAGCAAATGATGTGAGATAAGGGAGGTAAAAGCAAAAAAATGCCATGGTGGCAAAGTAAATAAAGTATAGCAAGAAAAACACTGGAATGGTAGATTTGTAGTTTGAAGAAAGTTCAAAGTTCAAATATAAATAATATGGTGCAAAGGAGCAAAATAAATAAAATAAATAAATACAGTAGGGGAAGAGGTAGTAGTTTGGGCTAAATTATAGATGGGCTATGTACAGGTGCAGTGATCTGTGAGCTGCTCTGACAGCTGGTGCTTAAAGCTAGTGAGGGAGATAAGTGTTTCCAATTTCAGAGATTTTTGTAGTTCGTTCCAGTCGTTGGCAGCAGAGAACTGGAAGGAGAGACGACCAAAGGAGGAGTTGGCTTTAGGGGTGACCAGAGAGATATACCTGCTGGAGCGCGTGCTACAGGTGGGTGCTGCTATGGTGACCAGTGAGCGGAGATAAGGGGGGACTTTACCTAGCAGGGTCTTGTAGATGACCTGGAGCCAATGTGTTTGGCGACGATTATGAAGTGAAGGCCAGCCAACGAGAGCATACAGATCGCAGTGGTGGGTTGTATATGGGGCTTTGGTGACAAAACGGATGGCACTGTGATAGACTGCATCCAGCTTGTTGAGTAGGGTATTGGAGGCTATTTTGTAAATGACATCGCCGAAGTCGAGGATTGGTAGGATGGTCAGTTTTACGAGGGTATGTTTGGCAGCATGAGTGAAGGATGCTTTGTTGCGAAATAGGAAGCCAATTCTAGATTTCACTTTGGATTGGAGATGATTGATGTGAGTCTGGAAGGAGAGTTTACAGTCTAACCAGACACCTAGGTATTTGTAATTGTCCACAAATTCTAAGTTAGAACCGTCCAGAGAAGTTATGCTGGATGGGCGGGCAGGTGCAGGCAGCGATCGGTTGAAGAGCATGCATTTAGTTTTACTTGTGTTTAGGAGCAGTTGGAGGCCACGGAAGGAGAGTTGAATGACATTGAAGCTCGTCTGGAGGGTTGTTAACTCAGTGTCCAAAGAAGGGCCAGAAGTATACAGAATGGTGTCAATATGGTCTTCCATCCAGGGACCAACCCTTCTTAGCTTCAGAGTTTAGCCAGCAGTGGGATGCAGGGTGGTATGCTGCTGGATAAACTTAGTTACCAGCCAAAATGTGCGTCCTCATCGACTGAAAACAATAAACACTCTGCACTAGAGTGGGTGGAGCTAGAGTCAGTTCAAGTCCGCTGATTGGCTGAAAGGAAGGGGCATTTTTACAGCCTCCCTTGGATTTCTTGTGGAAATCCACATATCTTATGAAAGGCCTCAATGGGGGATTTAATCCTGAAAGGGCCTAGTCCTATCCGGCAGGGCAGAGGGGCAAAGCAGTGAAGGGACCAGACTAGGTGGGGTCCAGTCCAGTCCTACTGTGCATCTGGCTGAACTCGAAGGGCAGCTAATAGCCAGTGTCTCTTTAGAGGACCATGGTGCTGGCTCTGGCGCACGTAAGGGGCTTAGGGGCCGCCTTGTGAGGAAGGTGCACAACATTGCGGGAACAGTGTCTGGCCACCCCATGGGGTGCCACAAGGGTGGAGGAGGGTCCTCTAACTCAACTGGTGCGGGGCTGCTGGGCCCATCCGTGGGCACTGAGTTACTATGCCGAAGGCTGGCCACAGCTGAAGGAGATGGCTAGCCGATTATTGGCAGAGGAATACGGCACACCGGCCACAACTGTCATTGGCAGCTCACTGACTGCGTCTGAAGTTTGTGACTCTCTCACCACTGCTGAAGGCAATGGCTCCCGTGGTGGAACAGGTGGGGACCCCTGGACGAGGCTCATCAGGGATCTGAATGCAGGTTCCGGCTGGGACCCAGAGACGAGATCAGATGGTTTTCCAGGTGCGAGAGCCTGAGGGTCTTCCAGTGCAGGAGGCGGGAACCCCCCAGAACTGGAGACAACAAGCCATTCTCATCAGGGAATGATAGATCCCCCAGGTCATGCGGGAGGAAACTCAGGACCTAACAGGGCAGGGGATTTACTACTATGGCTGGAGACTTAGAGCTAAGTATGGCAGGAGACTGATAACCAGGCTGAGCAGGGGACTTTGAGGCTGGCACTAGGAGAGGCGACTGGGCGCCGGCTTGGGGGTGCGAACTGGCTAGCGGCAGGGACAGCAGAACTAGAGGAGCAGCTAACTCAGAGCCTAGCTGAACAGGAGATGTACTGGAAGTCCCAACGGTCCCGTGGAGGTGCCTCTCAGGGGAGTAGCTGGTCTGACACAGGAGGTGGTGGCTGTGGTGGCGTTCCTGTGCTGTTGACGTCTATAGCCGGGGAGGGGGGGCTTAGAGCTGTGATGGTAAGGAGAGTAGTGGAGGTATCAGTACTCCCACGGCAGTGAATCTGGCCGGGAGGGGCTAGAGTGGTGGAGATCAGGAGTGTAGCGTCGGTACTGGTGCTCCAGTGGTGGTGACTTAGGCAGGGAGTGCCTAGAGTATGCCGTAATGAACTCTTCCCTCTCATAGAGCAGCTCCTCCTAGTCCCTCTGCAGCTCCCAACTGGAGAGGGTGCGGTCACTCCACTGAGGAAGCCTGGAGCAGGGCTTGTAGTATCTTGGATGAGAGAGGTGTGTAGGCCTGTCACTGACGGGATATTGGTTTACTTCGATAATGTTCTCACTGGTTCTTATTACCATGTTGAATGGATTCTGACTTGTGTTCCCTAGAGCAACAGCAGTGGCGTGTCCAGAACATTTTGAATGGGGTGGCCAAGGTGGGGCACAGACCCAGTTTAGGGGTTCCATAACATTTTGAACCTTAATCAATGCAAGGATTGTTTCAATATAATTATTAGGTTAGAAAAAGCATGTGAACCCCTAGGCTAATGACTTCTCCAAAAGCTAATTGGAGTCAGGATTCAGCTAACCTGGATTTCAATCAATGAGACGATATTGGAGATATTGGTTAGAGCTCACAAAATTTGAGTTTGCTATTCACAAGAACCATGCCTCAAACAAAAGAGATCTCAGAAGACCTAAAATTAAGAATTGTTGACTTGCATAATGCTCGAAAGGGATACATAAGTATCTCTAAAAGCCTTGATGTTCATCAGTCCACGGTAAGAGAAATTGTCTATAAATGGAGAGTTCAGCACTGTTGCTATTCTCCATAGGAGTGGCCATCCTGCAAAGATAACTGCAAGAGCACAGCGCAGAATGCTCAATGAGGTTAAGAAGAACCCTAGAGTGTCAGCTAAAGACTTACAGAAATCTCTGGAACATGCTAACATCTTTGTTGACGAGTCTACGATACGTAAAACACTAAACAAGAATGGTGTTCATGGGAGGACACCACAGAAGAAGCCACTGCTGTCCAAAAAAAACAGCGCTGCACGTCTGAAGTTTGCAAAAGTACACCTGGATGTTCCACAGCGCTACTGGCAAAATATTCTGTGGACAGATGAAACTACAGTTGAGTTGTTTGAAAGGAACACACAACACTATGCATGGAGAAAAAAAGGCACAGCACAGCACACCAACATCAAAACCTCATCCCTACTGTAAAGTATGGTGGAGGGAGCATCATGGTTTAGGGCTGCTTTGCTGCCTCAGGGCCTGGACAGCTTGCTATCATCGGCAGAAAAATGAATTCCCAAGTTTCTCAAGACATTTTGCAGGAGAAAGTTAGGCTATCTGTCCGCCAATTGAAGCTCAACAGATGTTGGGTGATGCAACAGGACAATGACCCAAAACACAGAAGTAAATCATCAACAGAATGGCTTCAACAGAAGAAAATACACCTTCTGGAGTGGCCCAGTCAGAGTCCTGACCTCAACCCGATTGAGATGCTGTGGAAGGACCTCAAGAGAGCAGTTCACACCAGACATCCCAAGAATATTGCTGAACTGAAACAGTTTTGAAAAGAGGAATGGTCCAAAATTCCTCCTGACCGTTGTGCAGGTCTGATCCGCAACTACAGAAAACATTTGGTTGAGGTTATTGCTGCCAGAGGGTCAACCAGTTACTAAATCCAAGGGTTCACATACTTTTTCCACCCTGCACTGTGAATGTTTACACGGTGTGTTCAATAAAGACAAGAAAACGTATAACTGTTTGTGTGTTATTAGTTTAAGCAGACTGTGTTTGTCTACTGTTGTGACCTAGATGAAGATCAGATAAAATGTTATGACCAATTTATGCAGAACTCCAGGTATTTCCGAAGGTTTTACATACTTTTTCTTGCCACTGTATATGCCTTTGTTTGACCTGTCAGTATGTCTAGATTATCATATTGTCTCTATCAGTTAACAAGGAACATATTAGCAGAACAAGTACAGTTAGTAGAAGTATCGTCAAACTCAATATCTGTAAGGTGGAAGATGATTGACAGCATATTAAGACCATGTTGGCAACACTCCTACGTTGTTGTTCAAAAGTATGGTTTGTGTAAAGTATTTCTAATCATTTTGATTATATGCTATGTCTATTTCCTTCTTGTCCTAATTGCTTCTCTATTCACTAAAGTTGAAGGTAAAACAGCTTTCAGTTTCTTCACCCCTCACCTATGGAACAATCTTTAGAATAGTCTACAGTTGGACGCATTGGTGATTCTGGGTAATTCAGAATGTTGATAGTGGACATCTTCACTGAGGAATATATATATATATATATCTTTCTTTGTGTATTTCCTAGGCTCCTGCCTTGATTGTGCAATTGTTTGGTCTTGTAATGCAGGACTCCCTCAAAAAAGATACCTTGGTCTCAATGGGACTCCCCTGACTAAATAAAGGTGAAACATGCATATATGAAACACAAATCAAACTGTTGATCAGACATTGCAAACTTTTTTTTTTCCAAAAATGATTCACTTTTTTAAGTCTCGGAAACATACACTGAACAAAAATATAAAACGCAACATGCAACAATTTCAAAGATTTTACAGAGTTACAGTTCATATAAGGAAATCATTCAATTGAAACACATTTATTAGGCCCTAATCTATAGATTTCACATGACTGGGAATACAGATATGCATCTGTTACTCATAGATAGCTTTAAAAAAAGGTAGGGGTGTGGATCAGAAATCCAGTCAGTATCTAGTGTGACCACCATTTGTCTCACGCAGCGCAACACATCTCCTTTACATCAGGCTTTTGGCCTGTAGAATGTTGTCCCACTCCTCTTCAATGGCTGTGCGAAGTTGCTGGATATTGGCAGGAACTGGAACATGTTGTCGTACACGTCAATCCAGAGCATCCCAAACATGCTCAATGGGTGGTGGCATGTCTGGTGAGTATAAAGGCAATGGAAGAACTGGGACATTTTCAGCTTCCAGGAATTGTGTACAGATCCTTGCGACATGGGGCCGTGCATTATCATGCTGAAACATGAGTTGTTTGCAGGCGGATGAATAGCACGACAATGGACCTCAGGATCTCGTCACAGTATCTCTGTGCATTGAAAATGCCATGGTGAAAATGCAATTGTGCTCGTTGTCCGTAGCTTATGCCTGCCTATACCATAACCCCACCGCCACCATACTGTAGGGATCTCTGTTCACAACGTTGACAATAGCAAACCGCTCACACACACAACGCTATATACATGGTCTGCGGTTGTGAGGCCGGTTGGACGTACTGCAAAATTCTCTAAAACAACGGAGGCGGCTTATGGTAGAGAAATTAACATTAAATTCTCTGGCAATAGTTCTGGTGGACATACCTGCAGTCAGCATTTCAATTTCACGCCCCCTCAAAACATGAGACATCTGTGGCATTGTGTTATGTGACAAAACTGTACATTTTAGAGTGGCCTACACCTGCCAGGTGGATGGATTATCTTGGCAAAGAAGAAATGGTCTCTAACAGGGATGTAAACAAATTTGTGCACAAAATATGAGAATACGCTTTTTGTGCGAATGGAACATTTCTTGGATCTTTTATGTCAGCTCATGAAACATGGGACCAACACATTACATGTTGCGTTTCAATTTTTGTTCAGTGTAAAAGGGAATTGTTTATGCATTCCCTATTTTCTATCGTTTGAGGGAACTCACCCATATATTTGACATTTAAAGGTTCTATGTTGTTTTTACGAGTCATACGGCATTAAAAAAACAAACCTATTTATTCTACGTTTGAGAGCCTTGTATAGACTAGCTCATTATCTGTAGTGTAAACTAGAAAGGTGTTCCATCGGCTTTTTGAGAAAAGCAGGGGAAAGAAGAAGAGAGCTAATTTACACTCTTCCACGACTCCAGTATTCCTTTCTCTGTCGGAGTGCAAAGCCAGCAATGGCTGTTGATTGTGTGAGCCTAACTGCTGGCCTTTCATGCTCTGTTAGGGCATTTCCTATGCGATTAATTGGTTTTGTTGGTAAATCTGTTCATTACTAGGTAATTGCTGTTAACTTCAGGGAATGAATGGCTTAGGAGGGCTTGACCTTCAAGTGGTAAAGGTTGGGACTGTGAATGCGTGACGTTTCATCTACCTGCATTGTCTGGGTCAGAGAGGGGTGGGTAGTGCAGGCGGGAGCTTTGTCTGCTTTGTCTGGGGGGGAAGGAGAGGGGAGAGGGGACTCTAGCCGTTTGGGGCACAGAGCATCCATAGCCTCAGCCTTTTCACCCTCCTCAACCCGGGAAGGTGAAAGGATAGTGTGATCTGAGGATGGATGAATTCAAATGAAAGCACACTTCCTCCAGGGTCTGAGTGAAACGGCCCGAGGGCAACAGCCCGATCTGAGATGCCTTTCTTTTATTTCTCCCTGCTCTCGCTCATTAGCAGAAACATGTAAGTCCCCACTCACGTCTCCCTCTCTCTTCCTACATAGAGAGAGGGAGCTGGTCTCAATGGAAAAGAGAGAAAGAGAAGGGGATTATAAAGAGGGGGAAAAAGTGAGTGAGAGAAAGAAGAGAGAAATAGACAGAGAGGGAGAGGTATAGACCTTGTTTTACAGTTTACAAGAAATGTTTAAATGTGTTGGTCAGTAGATGCGTAGCTGTTTTGATATGGAGAACAGTTGTGGGTGACCGGTGAAATGACACATTTCTATCAAGGCTAATTATATCCATAAGGGAGTGAACGTTATTTATAATAAGGATTACATGGAGAAAATGGAACCCCTCTGAAATGAAAATGAATGGCCCTCCCTTCAGCAAAATATATTTGACCTAAATCCTCACTGAACGCTTGAAAAAAAACAAATGACTCTCCTCTATAGCCAAAATAATAATATAAAAAAACTGGATTGCAGAGAACATGTCTACCATTTGCCCTCACTTCTTTGACAGTACAGAGCCTTAAATAAGCAGTTTTCGTAAATGTTCTTCATCCTGTAAGCATTACATAGCAATGCAGGGATTTTGATTGCGCACAGGGCTGCGGACCAGAAGGTTGTGGGTTCGCAGACCACTGTGGACAAGAGTAGGGGTGGAAAGATCTCCTTTACAGTTAAATAATTGCATGAATCTATCATCATATTTGCAGATCCAAGAAAAAAAAATTACTTTCATAAACATTTCATGTAATTCTACATCATTTTACATATTAGCAGAATATTTTTTAATAACTGTAACGATGTGCGATGAGAGTCGGGAAGCTAGTTCAGGGAGTGAGTGTTTTAATAAATAAACGTAACGCAATACAAAACAAGAAACCACGAACCACGAACGCACAGACAAGACACAGGAACAGAAACCATAACACCTGGGGAAGGAACCAAAGGGAGTGACATATATATATATATATATATATATATATATATATATATATATATATATATATATAGGGAAGGTAATCAGGGAGGTGATGGAGTCCAGGTGAGTCTGATGACGCGCAGGTGCGCGTAACGATGGTGACAGGTGTGCGCCATAACCAGCAGCCTGGTGACCTAGAGGCCAGAGAGGGAGCACACGTGACCATACCACACAAATGACCAAAATTCCAGGCTAAGAATGGACAGAGAGAGAGGCCTATGTGCTCATCTTATCATATTTCTCCAATGCCACATCACTGTGTCTTGTTTGCAACAAAACTGTCCCTGTTTGCAAATAATTAAATCTGAGACATCATTAAGAATCTGAACATGGCAGTTTTAAAAGATAGGCCTACCTTTCCACCCCAGACAGAGTAGGCCTACCGAGGCAGAAAAATTTAAGCTTTAACTTCTGGCTACTCTTCTTCCGTGGCTCACTAGTGTTTCCTTAAATGCTGTCTGGATTTAAACATATTCTATTGTACAGAAAGTGAATAGCTTAATGAATTGATAGTGACAGAATTAGATTACTTTCCAAGCAACGTCCATTTTTCCAGTCTCCTCGGTTATTGAGGTTGTAGCTCAGTCTCTGAATATCAAAGAAACAAAACAATGATATCCCCATATGCATAAGAGTCACTATTTTAACGCTTGTTTCTAGCGTAAAGCATCGTGGACGAAAATCTTAAATTAACAATGGGTAGGCCTGTGTTTTTTGCCATTTTCTTTAATGAAAGCTAGGCCTATGGCATACCCTCTCATACCCCCTCAATTCAAGTCTTGGTTTTAACTTAACAGCCCTTCACTGACATGGAGGTAGGCTATTTAAATAGTGCATGGTGGGTAGAGGAATTGACTGACAAAATCTATGGATAAAGCAGTTTATAGCCTAATTTCGTCTTTCAAACAGGTAAGCCAACCTCTTATTTCTTAAATAGGAAGAATTAGGACCCAACACAAAGCCCTCTTGTTGTTAGTAAAGTCTAATTAAAATGAAGATGGTTTAAATAAATTATGCCTACTCGAATTTGTCTGCTTTTAGCACCATGAACTGTCCTACTCATCTTCACGCTCTCCTGAAACGGATCCGAACACAGGCTATAGGCTAATCCGTCCAAGATAGGGATTTATTTTAACTAGGCCCCAATCAAAAATAATTTTACGAAGAAGCCTTTGACTCGCGTCCTGAACTGCCACAGTAGGCCTGAACAGCACAGCCATTGGTTAAGCAGCACAACATTATGGATCAGCAAGATCAGAGTAGGCCGGGGCTCAGGGTTGGAATATCCATTGCAGTGTGTAATGCAGCCTAGATATATTTACACCATCCCAGCAGCGATCTTACTTCGTAGATCATTTGATTGAGACCACACTAAGTAGCCTATACTGTCGGTGCACTTGATATTGCTCGCCCAGCGGAGAATCAGAGATGAGGGGTGGCATCGGGCACAAATCGATATATAGCCTAATAATCAACTAATTATAAAACATTGAGAAATGTTGACATTTCAACAACTAGAAATTACATGACCATCCCCAAGACGAGATTCAAAAATACTAAACCCTCCCCTTGACTGAAATTGAAAAAGCATGACCCTCCCCCATTTTCCTCCAGGTATCCATTCTGTAAATTTCGATCCATCCCTAACTGAACCCAAACCCACAATTCACATAAAAACTTGTCTGTCTTTCCAACTTTGAAAAGTGTGTATAATATGTGTCATGCAAGGTGATGTTAGATACATTAATGTGTAGGTAGTGCACAGTTAGATCTTCGCTAATTGAATTCATGGTATTTGACATCTCAACGTATTACTTATTATTCACAACACACCTACACTTTTCCATGTTATATGTTCTATATTGGTGGTTTTGGATAGATGCCTACTGCCTAGAGTAAATCCAATATTCTCTTGTTGGATGTGTATTAGCTTAGAAAAGAATCCTTAACAGTCTGTTCTCTAAAGCATTCCATTACCAGAATTTACATGACTATGCATCCCACCTGTATTGTCTAAATATTGAGTTCAGTTTCCTAGAATCGGTCATAGGATTTATTGTAAGTTGACACTACATTTCTCATGTCAAGCAGACTGTCTCCCTCGGGTACAGTGTGGGGTTTTAGAAGACACTTTTATTAGCCTTAGCCATGACTTTGATCAAACACAACGCTGAGCCTATATCACAATCTGTGGAACAAAATGGTTTCCATTAGGCTAAATCTCAGCTAATCACAGCCTTTAGGTTCTACAAGGACACACCATGCAACCTCGGGTTTCAGCTGATATGTAGCCTGCTGCTTTCTGAGGGTTTTAGCCATGGAGAGGGATGGCTAGCCTGTCTGTCCGTCTGCGTACACTGGCGGGTGTAAGAGATACTGAGATAGAGATGGGGTTGTGAGCTATAGGTGGTACAGGTAGTGGGTTATGTGGGTGGGCAGGCAGCTAGCTACATATTCCTGACAACCACTAACTGCCATTAATTACCCATCACTGTGCTAGAAGAGGTGTCTATTAGGATTGGGGTTGCAAAGCTACAGGCAATTTAGAATTGAATAATCCAAAAATATCTTTATTCATATATAGTATATAATTTTATATGTGTCCATATTGTCCATGAGTTTCTAGTGGATAGACCATATGGTTCAAGATGATTTAATAAAAGAAAATAATTAATTTAACTAGGCAAGTCAGTTAAGAACAAATTCTCTTACATGATGGCCTAGAACGGCCAAACCTGGGCCAACTGTGCACCGCCCTATGGGACTCCCAATCACGGCTGGTTGTGAGACAGCCTTAGACTGCCGCGCCACTCGGGAACCCCAAGAGAGCTCTTCCAACCATTGTCTTTTGTTCACACTGCCACCAGTTTGGGCACAAAACATTTACAACAAAGACATATTGACATAGTAAAATAAATAAAAGTGTGTAGAAAAAAATATAAAGGATATTTAATGCTGAAACCCTCATACTAAACACCAATGGTATTCACTAAATTGATGGTTTATAATTAGGATAATGTTTTACAGATGCGTCACTCTAATATATATTTTTTATAATCTTATTTGATTTAAAAATATATATTTTACATGTGATAAGGCCACACAGAGGGCCAGAGATAATTACAGACACCTGGGGTTTTCTGAAGTACCCAAATAGGCCACTAGATGTCATCTGATAAAATTCCATATATTCCTTAAAAGTTACCAAAATTCTGGTAGTTTACTGGTAAACTTAGAAAGTTTCTAGTAATATACCCTCCCTTTGCAACCCTAATTAGGATACCTGTCAATGGCTGTTAGTTATAGACTCTATATTAGACTCCTATCCTCTAAAGGGCATCAGTATCTCGTATCCTAAGCCATAAAACATATCTCGGCTGCACCTTGACTCTAGGTCAAATTGAGCACTGTTTTCCTACGGCCATAAAATCTCCCTATCATCATCTGTGTGGGTGACGGACAAGTGGTATCAGAAACTTTAGCATTGGTGCCATCAGATTATTTGACTGTTTTCAGGTGTTTGTGCTTTCTGAGTCTTAATTCTGTTCTGTTTGCCATTAAAGTATGTGCTCTTCAAGGTACAGAGACATTGGCGACACTAATCTTCAGCACCTGTGTTGGCAGCAGTCTCCATAACACCCGTTTGACCTCAGACCATACAGGGACTTATTAAAGGAGGGCTTCAATACCTGCATATGGTTATTTTCTATTGACACATGTTGTGAGACAGTTTATATTTATTTTGTAGAAGCTAAAGCGAAGACAGTATGTCTGCACAGATAGAAATAGAGCATTCATTTATGCTCTACAGTGAGGGAAAGTACTTGGAGACTTGTATGCCCATTCATATGATTTGTCAGAAACATTAAAATAGGCATCAGTTCCCAGTTAGCTGTTGCCTAATGGTTTTACAGAGAAGCAACGCGCTTTGGGAGTTATAAATTGATCTTCAACTCTGTCCCTCTCGCGAGAAGCGTTACCCTTTTTATATAAACAATGGTTTCCTGCAAAACCCTTTAAATGATTCATTTTCCTATTGAGGTGAAACTTTGAGAGGTCATTACTTAGACTAGCTAGACGATTAAGATAATCCAATACCACCCGTGAGTGTTTGAGCCACAGCCTGGCCCAGGCCTCTGACTAACCCCACTATTTAAGGAAAATAAACACTGCAGATGGTGTGGAATGTCATCACATTGAGGACATTTATTAATTTGTTTAGAGACTGCAAAGTGGCCAGTCAGTAAGTGAGTATGATATCTTGGAAAAGTAGCGGAGGGGAAAGTAACCCAAGATGCTAATGATCTTCACCATTACAAATGGCTGGGTGGGAGAGAGAGAGAGAGATCTGGGTGTAACAAGATCTGTCTAGAATCACCCCTGAAAGGTGCAACAGCCATTGTCCAAGGGGATAAAGAAGACAAGATGGCAGACCTTATGAATCATTTCTTCCCCCTGCCCCCAAAGGCACTGTAGCTGTAGACAGATTGTCATGCTTTGTAGGAATTTAGCTTGTTTTGTTGTACTGAAAGAAAAAACATGTACATATATATTGAGTATGAGTATGAGAACTGTAAAGTCTAATTAAATGTTAGATTCCATCATGGTACCTCTCCAAGGTTTTTCTACACTCAGAAAGTCAGTCCTTCAGGAAATAAGCTAACTAGCTCCCAGTAAATGTCACGACCTGACCATGGAGAGCCTTTGGTTCTCCATGATGTTTAGGTCAGAGCGTGACTAGGGGGGTGTTCTAGTCATTTTGTTTCTATGTTTTGGGATTGAGTATGTTTCCCAATTAGAGGCAGCTGATTATCGTTGTCTCTAATTGGGGATCATACTTAAAGGTTCCCTTTCCCACCTGCTTTGTGGGATATTGTTTTTGAGTGAGTGCATGTAGCACCAGTACTGCACGGTCGTTGTTTGTGTCGTGGTTTGTTTTAAGTTTCACTAAAATAAAGATGTGGAACTCCAATCACGCTGGGCCTTGGTCCGTCTCTCCACACAACCGTGACATAATATCCCACCAAACAAGGACCAAGCAGCGTGCAACGATGGGAAAAATAAGTTGGACCTGGGAGGAGATCATGGGAGGACACGAGACCCTTCCTTGGCAGGAGTCGCAGAGGACGCAGGAAGGACAGCGACGACGCTGGGGACCGCGGCCACAGAAACCCCAAGATTATTTTTTTGGGGGGGGGCACATGGAGCTGGCGGCTGAGCAGAGGGAAGAGCCAGAGACCACCTGTGAGGAGATAGAGAAGTGGTCGGTCGACCCAAGGAGAGTACCAGAGTCCGCCTGGGAGTCGATAGAACAGTGTGAGGAGGGATACCGGAGAATGGAGTTGGCTAGGAGTATGCGGCAACGCAGGCTTTTGGAGGAGCGTGTCATCAATCCGGTGAAACCTGGGCTGGCTCCACGCATCTGGCCTCCAGTGAGCCTCCCCAGTCCAGTACATCCTGTGCCTGCTCCCAGCCCTCGCCCTGAAGAGCGTGTCACCAGTCTGGTGCAACCTGTGCCGGCCCCACGCATCAGGCCTCCAGTGCACCTCCCCAGTCCAGTACGTCCTGTGCCAGCTCCCAGCCCTCGCCCTGAAGTGCGTGTCACCAGTCCGGTGCCACCTGTACCGGCTCCACGCACTAGGCCTCCAGTGCGCATTCCCAGTCCAGAGCTTCCGGCGACGGTTCCCAGTCCAGAGCTCCCGGCGACGGTTCCCAGTCCAGAGCTTCCAGCGACAGTTCCCAGTCCAGAGCTTCCGGCCACGGTTCCCAGTCCGGAACCTCCTGCGACGGTCCACAGTCCGGAACCTCCTGCGACGGTCCACAGTCCAGAACCTCCTTCGACGGTCCACATTTGATTTGTAAGGTGCTTTTCATTGAAACATTTAATCTCAATATGCTACAGTGAGTGCATTAAAATAAATAAAAACAAGACAACAGAAAGGACACAAATAGACAGTGACACTTTTTACAATGACAAGTTCATAGACGACAGATCAACATCAACAACAATTGAACAGATTTTGCAGCACAAAATGGATACACACATTTTACAAATCCTCAAAGTCTGTACAGATAGCTAATGCATGTTCAGGTTTTCCTTCTTGGTAACAATGGAAAAAGTCACCTCTCATGCCAGCAGTGCATTGTAACCAAGTATTAACGACAGAGCAATTACCATCTTATATAAAACAAAAGCAAATACAACTTTTGTCTGTGTGCCGTCCTCTTCCTTTTCCATTTTCCCTCTTCCTTCCTTACTATTAATATGAATCGTGACTAAGGTCAGTGGTGAAGGTACAGTGTGAATAAAAAAGTCTACTTCATGTCGTTAGGACTATAACATATAGCAGGGGTATTCAACTCTTACCCTACAAGGTCCAAAACCTGCTGGTTTTGTGTTCTACCTGATCATTAATAGCACACACCTGGTGTCCCAGGTCTAAATCAATCCCTGATTAGAGGGGAACAATTACAAAATGAAGTGGAACTGGCTTCAAGGTCCAGAGTTGAGTTTGAGGGACATATAGAGTCTGCTATGTAGCCTAAAAAAGTATCAGGATTGTGTTGCATGCTTTTGTTAGGGATTTAGAAATCATACAGTGCCTTCAGAAAGTATTCACACCCCTTAACTTTTTCCACATTTTGTTGTGTTACAGCATGAATTTAAAATTGATTAAATTGAGAGTTTTTGTAACTGGCCTACATAATGTAGAAGTGGAATAATGTTTTTTTACAAATGAATAAACATTTAAATCTGAAATGTCTTGAGTCAATAAGTATTCAACCCCTTCGTTATGACAAGCCTAAATAAGTTCACGAGTAAAAATGTGTTTAACAAGTCACGTATAAGTTGCATGGACTCACTCTGTGTGCAATAATAGTGTTTAACATGATTGTTGAATGACTACCTCATCACATACAATTAGCTGTAAGGTCCTTCAGTCGAGCAGTGAATTTGAAACACAGATTCAAAATGACACTTTGGATGGTGTATTAATACACCCAGTCACTACAAAGATAGAGGTGTCCTTCCTAACTCAGTAGCCGGAGAAGAAGGATAAGAGCGTCTGCTAAATGACTAAAATGTAAATGTAGATACACAACATTTGCCTTCCCTGTGGCTCAGTTGGTAGAGCATGGTGTGTGCAACGCCAGGGTTGTGGGTTTGATTCCCACGGGGGGCCAGTACAAAAAATAATAATAATAATAAATACAAATAAAAAATATGCATGAAATGAAATGTATGCATTCACTACTGTAAGTTGCTCTGGATAAGAGCGTCTGCTAAATGACTAAAATGTAAAATGTAAGGAAACCGCTCAGAGATTTCACCATCACTCTGATGGTAACCTTAAAACAGTTACAGAGTTTAATGGCTGTGATAGGAGTAAACTGAGGATGAATCAACAACATTGTAGTTACTACACAATACTAAATTAATTGACAGAGTGAAAAGAAGGAAGCCTGTACAGAATAAAAAATATTCCAAAACACGCATCCTGTTTGCAACAAGGCACTAAATTAATACTGCAAAAAAATGTGGCAACGCATTTAACTTTAAGTCCTGAATACAAAGTGTCATGTTTGGGGCAAATCCAATACAACACATTACTGAGTATCACTCTCCATATTTTCGAGCGTAGTGGTGGCTGCATCATGTTATGGGTATGCTTGTAATCATTAAGGACTAAGGGGGGTTTTCAGGATAAAACATTTACGTAAGGGAACTAAGCACATGCAAAATCCTAGAGGAAAACCTGGTTCAGTCTGCTTTCCACCAAACACTGGGAGATGAATTCACCTTTCAGCAAGACAATAACCTAAAACACAAGGCCAAATATACACTGGAGTTGCTTACCAAGAAGACAGTTAATGTTCCTGAGTGGCCGAGTTACAGTTTAGATTTAATTAGGGATAGCCCCCTTTTTTTCAATTTTCACCTAAAATGACATACCGTAATCTAACTGCCTGTAGCTCAGGCCCTGAAGCAAGGATATGCATATTCTTGGTACGATTTATATTGAATTGAAATGTGAATTGAATGTAGGAGAATATAACACAATAGATCTGGTAGAAGAAAATACAAAGAAAAAAACGTTATTTTTTCTACCACTTTCTTTGAAATGCAACAGAAAGGTCCCAAATTTAGCCATCATTCTGGTTGTAATTCCGATGGTGTCCACAAGATGGCAGCAGATTGTGTGCAAAGTTTCAGACGGATAACTTGAAATATGAGCAAACTACATGACATTTAGTGTGAAGTCACCCAGGTACATTTGGGCAAATCGTGAAGGAGACATTTACATAAAAAAATTCTGCAGGAATATCGTCAAATCTGTATATTTGGACTTTGATTTAGCTTCTCCAGTATTAGTAGCCATATTATAAGTTCAACATTTGCAAAACACTCAGTTTTCATAACTCTCCATATTCTTATAATTTTTGTCCAAAGTAAAAGGCTTGCTGTTGCACAAGGTTAGCAGCAACATTTTGCAACAGATAAAGCCCAGCTCATTGGCTATCTAGCTATCTTTGTTTGACCCCAATTGGTGCTTATTTGACAAAGTTACAGTCAATCAAGTGAAGACCACCCACGTCATCGGTGTGCCATGAAGGTGTCGCTCTCTGACCAAATTTGGTGTCCTATAGGATATACTACATTCCTAATGATATAGTGAAGTCTGGTTATGTTCTAGGATCTCTGAGGAATAAATACGAATGTGGTTTGACTGGTTGAAACAACTTTTGTTGTTGCAAATTGAACGAGCGGAAATACAAAATCGATCGTGCATGCTATATGGACCTTTTTAGGATGTGCAAAATGATTTGATCTAACAAAACGGCACTTCATGTTATCTCTGGGAACCTTTGGATGATAAATCAGAGCAAGATTTCAGAATGTATGAATTTGTGAATTTATCAAACCTATCACGGAGAAAAATGTGTTTTCTTGTTAGGAGCTCTCCTCAAACAATAGAATGTCATTTTGTCACAGTAATAGCTACTGTAAATTGGACAGTGCAGTTATATTAACAAGAATTTAAGCTTTCAGCCGATATAAGACACTTATATGTACCGACATTTGTTGTTTGTCTAAAATCTGCAATCGTGACACATGGCGCTGCATGATTTACAACAGTCCTATTGACGGCACGCCTATCCCTAAGATACTTAAAGATCTATGGCAAGACCTGAAAATGGTTGTCTAGCAATGATCAACAACCACTTTGACAGAGCTTGAAGAATTGTTAAAATAAAATTTGACAAATATTGCACAATTCAGGTATGGAAAGCTCTTAGAGACTTACACAGAAAGACTCACAGCTATAATCGCTGCCAAAGGTGCTTCTACAAAGTATTCACTTAGGGGTGTAAGTACTTGTGAATGAGGTATTTCTGTATTTAATTTTACATTTGCAACAATTTCTGAAAACATGTTTTCACTTTGTCATTATGGTGTATTGTGTATAGATGGGTGAGAGAGAAAAATATGATTTAATCAATTTTAAACTCAGGCTGTAACACAACAAAATGTGAAATAAGTCAAAGGGGTATGAATACATTCTGAAGGCACTGTACAGTATATCATCTCAGCAGCACCTCCTTTGGAATCTGTGTTCTTTTGTGATCACAAGCTTTATACAGTGCAGTACCTGTTTGCTGCTGTATTTTGAAAACCCTCTCAAAGAGCAATTGCACCAATAGTACATCTTTCAGTCAGAAACATGAATGTGTGGTGAGGTTCTCAAAGGGTTATAAGACATTTTTTCCCAACCTGTCTGTGGAAGAAGACTATGTCAGAGGTGTCTGGTCCATGAGAGGTGCTCTAGTTAGCTTCCCTCCACCTTTCCTCCAGTCTGAGTCTGGGAAACACATTTTCATGCCTGGACTAGTCCAACCCGTCAAATGCCTGTATTATGTGTGTTTCTTCCTGTTGAGGCCTACCTATCTCAGTATCCAATTTTCTCTCCGACTAAGGTGCAACATCTATCCTGATACACTTTTCCTGACCTCTCCATCACGAGCTACATCCCTCTTATATATATGACCTTTTGCACCGTTAGTTCACAGAATAATATTCTCTACCTAACTGTATGGACTGATCAATCGTTCCTTGATTTGCAGACAACCTCACACACGTCTCCATGATAAGCAGTAACCCCACTAATGATCCTTATCATTGGTTACCAAGGTTACTTGTGGACCTATGCTGCCAACGGTCTCTGTGCTACAGGTGTGAGGTGAACTCTGTCGACCCTCTTTGACAACTCTGGCTCCTTCCCAGAAATGAGGAGGATTCTAAGAACTCTCTTCGTTGTGTTCAAATTAGACTTACAAGAGATAGCACAGGTCTTGCAGCTTCGATTACAATCCAAATGATGATTCACCATTGATGAAAAAAGAAAGAAAGTAGAGGCAAATGAATCAACAATTTCTCTTCTTTAGCATTCCTCTCATGTAATTGGCTTCAGGTGTCACGACAAGCTAAGGATCTGGGTGTCTTAAGTCATGTTCACAGGGCTTTATCAAGCAGTCTGAAATGTCTGCCCACCAGCAATATTTCATTAGTGGGTGTCTGGTGAATGAGCACTGTACAAACTCTGAGGCTACCTGTGTGCTTTATTGTGACTTTTGAGGACAGGTTTTCTTTGATGTTTATGAAGAAAGGTGAGACTAGCATTAGGTAGCTACCCTGGGGCCTGACACTAGTTCTTTACATGAGGCAATGACTCCACACAGAACAATGGCTCTTTACATTTATTATTAGAAGCCATCAGTCACTTGTTTACATTGTCTCCATGCAGGTGAAACATAGCTCTTTTTGTCATAGCGGGAAAAACAAAGGCTACAACCAGGATCTGGGATCAGTTTCTCTTCTCGCTCTCTCCATGTGCACTCTCCATGCCAGCCAGAGAGACAGATCAAAATGCAACTCCAGTAGAAAACATGTCCACTTTTTTCCCTCCAAATTTACTGACTCACCCCTTTGTTGTCTAACTTTTTTTCAGATGTAGGTTCAGTCCATACAAACATGACTTGAAAACACGTCAACTTGTGGTATGATATGTAAGCTGAAAGGATATAATTACACCCAAGGTGCTAATAGCATTTTTCTAGTCTTAGAGAAAGAACACCATTGTGGGACAAAATAATGGGTAGTGTTGTCTTCCTTTGAGCAAGCTTTGTTGCTGCAGTTGAACTTGACAAAAGATTCTGGTGAATAACAGGTGCGTCGACTGTGCTTTACTGTGCATGTGACCACATCCCCGGATCAACCTAAACAAAGATTTTCCCCCCAAAAGGACAAAGGCTGCTCTCTCTTTTTTCATTTATTTGCTTTTCCTCTGTAATTTGCAGTTGGGCCCAAGTCAGAAAGTGTTTTCATTAGAGAGCGAGGAGGCATATCTTCCTTTTAGTGTGATGAAAACAGAGCACGCCCCGCCGTCCTTGTCGTCCCTGGGCCCTGGGCATGGTGATGGGATCAGATGTTTGTTTGTTGTGCCACAACCACAGCTTTTCCCAGGGTACACTGAGAGAGGCATCACATAAACAGTTTGCGTTTGTGTGTCTTTCGGAGGGGTTAGGATCAAAGCAGAAGACAGATTTGTGATACATACTGTATTCTTCTTCTAAAAGTTTTACAAGCCTTGTTTTACAGCTAACGATATTAAGAATATAGCAATAGATACATAGTTATAAATAGGTATAAAAATCATAGATGCATCAATCTTTATCTCCAAAGAACAGTCAAGCATGCATTAGTGACAAATTTAAAAGTGTGTGTATTTACAAAATAGAATAAAACATTTGGGACTTTCTGAGCCACATTCATTTCCCTTGGTCATTCAGATATTCAACTTTGACCTAAACAAAGCATTCCATTCATAAGGAGGCCTTCCTTCTTAAAGTAACAACACAGCACTCACCTGCAGAAGAAGCAGTCCCATCATCTGTAGACAGGTATTTTCTGGCAGTGTTACTCTGTACATTTTTAGGCAGACGATTACATCTAGACCTGAATGAAACATCATGTTACTGACGTTATTTCCTCTTCCTTTTGCTAAAGAAAACTGTCCATGTGTCGGCAGTACAGAGATTTGCTGTTCAGATCTGAGAGAGAGAAGAACAGGGAATATGTTGTTGGACCTGCGGAACCTTCTCGGGTTTCATGTTGTAGACCAGGGATGGGCAACTTTGATGGGGGTGGGGGCCACAAAACATCGGAACTCATCATGGGGAGTAGCAGTGGCTCGCGGGTCTGCATACGCACATCCATACCCACACATGTAGTCAGAGCTGGCCCTAGCCTTTTGGGGGCCCTAAGCAACATTTTGTTTCCCCCACCTTGCGAGCAAAACATATAGCGGTATACATTTTTGGAATTCTACACATTTTGCCATGGGGCGTAGAGAAAAATTTGCAGTTTTACAGCTAATTTCCTGCAATTCTATACATTTTGCCATAGGGTTAAGAGAAATGTTTGCATGTTTTAATATGATATTTGAGTGAGAATGACTAACAAAATCAGTGAAAGCCCCCTAGTCAGTAATCTGACCATGAATACTACTAACTTACCAATGTAAAACATTTTAGCTGGTTTAATTGAGTGACTGTCAGTGAGTGACATAACAAGAGAATACCTGCTGATGCACAATCAAAATTGCACCTTGTGTATTCTCCTATTCTAACTCTCAACAGTAAGTTGACACCCTGACTGAGTCGTCCCCCCCCCCCCCCCCAAAAAAATAATAATTCCCGTGCGTATCAAGAATGGTCCACCACCCAAAAGACATCCAGCCAACTTGACACAACTGTGGGAAGCATTGAAGTCAACATGGGCCAGCATCCCTGTGGAACGCTTTCGTCATCTTGTAGAGTCCGTGCCCCAACAAATTTAAGCTGTTCTGAGGGCAAAAGTAGGGGGTGCAACTCAATATTATGAAGGTGTTCTTAATGTTTTGTACATCCAGTGTATAAATGTGTATACGTGAAAAATCCAGCAGCGTTGCACTTCTTGACACAAACCGGTGCACCTGGAACCTACTACCATACCGCTTTCAAAGGCACTTAAATGATTTGTCTTGCCCATTCACCCTCTGAATGGCACACATACACAATCCATGTCTCAATTGTCTCAAGCCTTAAAAAACATTCTTTAACCTGTCTCCTCCCCTTCATCTACACTGGTTGAAGTGGATTTAAGTGACATCAATAAGGGATCATAGCTTTCACCTGGATTCACCTGGTCAGTTTATGTCATGGAAGAGCAGGTGTTCTTAATGTTTTGGAAATTGATCCACGGACCTAGAAAAGGTTGCCCATCCCTGTTGTAGACAATTCCTTTTATACGAACAAAGACTTTGTTTGTGTTTATTGAATAGGACCTGGTATTCCAAGTGTCAATTCAAAGTCAGTTGCTGTTGAACTTTATGCTTTGCACTGTCGGTAAAGGGGCCAAATCGATGATGTCATTCACAATACATTCTGAATAATAACACACAACTAGAGGTCATGTATCATTAACTGTTTCCTTCAATGTCTGTTTCCATGACTTTTGACTCCTTTTAAATCAAAACACAATTCTCTGTAAATGAATTAAATACAGTGTCAAATGATATTTTCCTTGACTTTTGTCTCCTGTTTTACTACTGAAAAGGACTGAATGTAACTTTGTATATTGTTTTGCATATTTACTGACTTAAACAATCCTACCATGATTCTCCTACCCCAAATGGCAATGGTGATTATTCAATAGGCCTAGCTACCACTTTCCTCTTTTCAAGAGAGGAGTCCATGTTTTTCCTAATGAGGTACCTAATTTATCTTGTCAATAAAAGCGGGACTTCTACCCAAGGTGTCAGTGAGGAATTTGGAAGTGAATACTCTCTTGCCCTTTCCCTGTAAGTAAAGCTCCTCTTCAGTTCTGTTGAGTGCTACATGATAACCCAAACTTGGCCAAAGTTTGCACACATTCCAGAGAAGCTTTTAAAAACGATGACATCGCCATTGTACACAATCAGCAAAATACCTGGTCAAATGTCAAGCTCTTCTTATGGGATGTTTTGTAAATAATGTGTGATAATGACTTTAAATACTTGCAGACAACAGTTTTACTACAAGGGTACTTTTTCCAGGACACAAGAGGCTGTCTGGAGTCGCCCGAGGGCTCCACTTGTCACACAGGAGTAATAGTTCTCTCAGTTCTGACTCCGCCACTTGACTTTGTTGCTGCTGCATTGAATTACAGCCCATGGACAAGTCCCTCTCTTTCTGTTGGATATTCAATCTTCTGATAAATTGTTTTGGAATTTGAGGCCTCAGTGAACAGGACGTGTTTTGAAGCAGGTTTCTGTTGCTTTGGTGGAGTGGAGCCGCCGGCATATGAGGTTCAGGAGTCTGACAGCCGAGCAGGACTCAAGTTAAGCCCCATTTAACAGACAGGGTTGAGCAACAGGGACTAAAGTTGACTTAATCCAAGCTCACTCCTAACAAATATGACATGTATGAAAAACAAACAGTGCTCGAACAGCTAGCGCCAGAGGCTAAGGTGTAATGAATAACACACTAATGCTGTGTCAAGACCACTACAAACTACCACAGGAGAGTAAACATGAAAATATTATTTCTGGTTGGACTTCAGCCAGACGAGTGGGGCCACAGGGTGCGTGTGTGAGTATGTGTGAACTCAAGCACCGTTATCCTTTTTCACTTTTTCTTCAAATCCTCTGTCGTGACTGACATTTCCGTGTTATGATGTATGAAATGAAGATCCCAAAGTCTACAGCTTTATAATTCATAAAGACTGCACAGTAGGTGTTCATAACCTGTCGTGACGCATCAAAGGTACTATATCATTCCTTTGACAGAATATGTGGATTTTATGTCAAACTAATAATACATTTCTCAATCTCTCTCTTGACCTTTCTCAGGAAAGACAGTATAAATCCAACTAAGTCAAATAACATTTGTAAAGCTTTTTTAATGTTTTATTAGAGTACTTTGTTACAGAACACGCAGAAAGACCCCCCCCCCTCCCGTTACTGTAAGCGCAATAGCCAGGATCATCCTGTATTATCAGAGATTGGCGTACGATAATGGGCTTGGGGAAGTCAGGGTCATGGATTTGGAAGGTTCAGTGGTCACCGGCAAGAGCCAGGATGATATAGCAAAGTAGAAAAGGTGCAATAGACTGCTAATGCTATCTTTATGAATCATACTATAACGAAGAGGCTGAAGAGCGTCACAGAGTAGAAACAACATGAGGTTCAGGAAGAGGTGAACTATGGCAGCCTCCAACAAGAGAGAAGAACATCCAGGAAACCAGGATCCTATTCAATAGGCACCAAACAAAAGAAAGCAGACTAAAACAGGGAGGGACTACCTGGATTTGTTCAATAAGAACAGCTTGTTTCATTTTTTCTACGGTGTGCCCTAATGAATACAACCCAGGGGAGAGCTGGAACACCTGCTGTGGATGGGTTTCCTACTTTGCCCCTTAGTGCCACCATAGTTCCCCATTAGCATTGAGAACTTTTACCCTGTCTCTAATAGATATCTCATAGTGTAACAATACAGTATTTCAATTTAGCTGTGAATTAAATGTAACATACAGTACAATGGGGTGTTGACTTAAGATTCCTCTCATTTTAGTTTAATCATTTGTTGTTTTATAAAACTCAAATGAATGGCACCAATGTCCTCTGGTATGTGTCAATATTGGAGTTTATACAATACGAGTCTGGATGGCTGAATATCTCACTACAGTGGAAAACAGACGAGGAAACAGAAAACAAAGGCATGACACAGTTTGCTACCCTTTTAAGCCAAGTAGACAACCTGAACTCAAAGCATTTGGAAACATTATGCAGAGCAGACATAGTGAAGGCGTCTGCGCCACGCCATGCATTTACAAGTCAACTTTCGCTGCTTTAGAAAAGGCTTGGCATTTACACTGGCATTTAGACTTATTTATTTATTTTCCCAATGTGAAAAAAACATTCTGCGGTAGATGCAAATTTGGTGAGTTCTTATAAAGGCATGACATTTCAAAAATGTGAAATAAATTCATATGGTCCAATTAAATTGTAACTGTTGCTTGAGAAATCCACAGCGTTCAGTCTATCCCAAATTGCTTTGTGCCTTGCATTCTGTATTTAATTACATCAGGAAGCGAAGAGTGTTCTGTGATAACAGCAGGCTTCTCTCTATATATGGCTAAGAAACAGGGAAATTATGTGAAATTGTGCCTGAGGACCGTAGACGTCGGGAAGAAAGCCTTGGTATTGCTGATCGAAACACCCACAGAGCTACCTATAGAATGCAGAAGTTAAGTTCAGCATGATGACCCTTGTTCTTATTCCACATAGTGGTATTCATTCCAAACCGAACTAATACACATTTACTAGAATAAAGCCCCCCCCCAAAAAAACATCACGTTTTGCAATGACCTAGCTACTGTCAGAGAGAAGGCATGTCAGCTATTGTATTGAGACAACAATAAACAGACTACTCCATTCTTCGAACCTTCTACAGTGATGTCACGTTTCAAAATAGAGAAGAATCTCAGATAAAATGGTTTAGGAAAATGTCCACCTGAGTTGATTTCAGCTCAGACATGACAACTATGATTCAGCAACCTCTACAATGCCTAATACGTGTTTCAGATCGTTTCTATATAACTTCCTGAATGGTGTATATCTAAAGGGCCGTTGTCATGGTCAGTCTCCAATAGCCTGCAGTACGGTAGTTGCATTAGATGAAAGAAACAAGACTTTAGTGTGAAAGATATTTGAACAAGATATTCTACAAGGAGATCCTGTGGGGGTAAATGCAGAGTTGTCTGTCTGCTTCTCTAATAGGTTAGTATTGCTCTGGGGGAAATGCTTGGTGTCTATCATCCTGAATGGCTGGAGGAAAACTAGAAAAGGAAACATGAGCACTACGTTTGAGCTACGTTTTTACATCTAAATTATCATCTGCTGGAGATGTATATCTCCATGTTGATTACTTTACATTTAAACACTGCAAATGGATTCAGCCCGATTTGTTAACCGTTATTACGCTTATTACAGATTATTCTTTATTAGCTTAATATACTTCATATAGCTTAATAAACACCCCCAGCACCCACCACCTATTTCATAACGACAGTATCTTATTGTTGACCATTTCAGGTCTATAGGCAGAAGTGGCATAACAGCAGCTGAATGTATAAATCAAAAGATTTCAAAGTATTCTAATCTTCTAATTACACTGAGAGAGAGAACAAATATAATTGTTTAATTCTCTCTTATACTACACAAATCTGTATGCAAATACTTATCATTTTTCTCTCTCCGTGTAATTAGAAGACGCTTACTATACTATCATGATTTGTCCTGAGAAAACAAATCACAATAAAATAAAGTGAGTACAGAAATATTTAGAAAACCCTTTGACACCTTTTGATTTGCTGCAGACAATCAGGATCAGAATTAATTGGCACACTTTCATGTGCTTTGTGTTTGCTTTGTTTTCTCTTGTTATTGTGATAGTCGTAGACAGCTGGCCTGGAGACATCAGGGGAATTCATAGTTCATTTGTAAAAAGGCTTCACCCAGAGGTGTATCTGTCTGGTGGAGGACGGAGGGCGGGAGGTGAGTTGTAACGCCTTGTGCTAAGAGCCGTAGCATGGTGCATCCTATCCTCACCAGGACATGATAGCTCTGTTGAAAAATTAAGAATTACAGCTTTAACAAATGCCACGGAACCTATCAGAGAGGAGCAGGGCTTTTTATTTTGCTTGTGGCTGACAGCAATTTTGCTACAAGCCGCTTGCATATTTGTGCTCCGGCTTTCTTTGTTCCTATCAAAACAACACGACAACTCCTGTGTTCCTAGGAGACTTGTATAGAATCAGGAGCGTGCATCAGATCAGGGAGAAAGGGAGAAAAAAAATTACAGTCTGAGGTGATGCAAATGATATCTTCAGTGTATCTTCCCTAAACTCCAACAAGCACGGTGACAGCTGATGCCAGGATTAAACAAAAAGATCAGGAACTTATGACTAATAGCTCAAAGCAATCATCTCTCATTATTTCAATTACATGGGTAAATGCATGCAATCATGGATCAAATTGCTCCTCTGAAGAGGGTATTTTTACGCAAAGCATTTCTGTCAGTAAAAAAAAAGAGACAAAAAGTGAAAATATTTGCATTGATTTCTTGATGAAAATACACCTTTGTTAGATAAAAAAGAATCTACTCGTACCTGCAGTTGTAGTGTGTTAACAATAACAAAATAAATAACAACAAGAGCACACACTGCCCAGTAAGACAGTAAGAGAAAGGGAGTTAGATATCCTCTAGCCTGTCTGTGCAACTGGAAGTTTCACAATGCTGCAGTGCAACCTGAACTAAAAGTTCAATAAATGGCAACCATTTTGCCCAATAATAGTACCTGGCTGGCTTTGAGAGGAGAGCAGCTCCACTGACCGATTCTGGGGTCTTCAGCCTCCTGGGCTGCATCCCAAATGGCACCCTATTCCCTATATAGTGCACACAGGGCTCTGGTCAAAAGTAGTGCACTATATAGGGAATGGAGTGCCATTTGGGACGCAGACTTTCTGTGATGTGATTGATGACTCGGTGACTGGAGGAAAATTGCCTCTTATAAATTATTCATCCAGCAGCTATCTATTTGCTGTTGAAGTAGCTGACAGGAAAGTTCTGACTGTCTGGGCACAATCTGCTCTCAAATCACTTAGCCTACAAGTGAGAGAATATTTAAAGAAGCCAAGCGATGTACGACGCCTAGTGGTATCAGGTTAGGTCTTTTCATAGACACATCTAGTAGAGGATCAGGGTTAGACTATTGTCTATTATACAATGCTTTTTAGGACAGTACTGCAGTTTGTAGGGTTCACATTGTTTAGAATCTGGTGAAAGAAGTGGCTGTTTCAATACATGCGCAAAGACAATGGATTAACAATACACTCTCCAAGTGGTTGAGCCAAGTGGTTCTACGGCCATAGACAAAGGAGTGTATACAGAGACCTGAGATGTCAAAAAACTTCAGAGACTTTCTGGAATGTATTTTGTATTGACTTGGTCCCTCAGTAGTGGTCTGGCTGTAACTGAGCCCCACCTTTGTCCCTGTGTCCCACAGACAGAACCCTCAGTAGCCAGCCTGAGCAGCAGATTTAAGTCCTGGGTGGGTAAGGCGGAGGCAACAGAGATAGTGTTGGGGCTAGGGGAGGGAGAAGGAGGAGGTGGGGAGCGAGCTAAGGAGGGTGAGGGGTAGATCCAGCAACCCAATTGCGCTTCCCTTTGCATTAGCCTTTGCTGCTCAGGCTCCATCGACCTGTCACAGACATCACAGTGATTGACTGGCTTGGCAGATGCGCTGCTATAACAGGTAACCTGATCCACCGGTCCCATCTGGCGCCCAGCCTTTCTCAATTCACACCCAGCCGAAGAATAGACATCACCAGGAGCAAAGTCTTCTTTGTATACGAAGGAAACATTTGTCATATATGCGATATATGTATATAGCCTACGTGTAGGTGTGTGTGACTGCGTGCAAATGTGAGGGAGCGCACGTTGATGGAGGGCTGAATTTGCATAGACGTGGCGGGCACGCGCAGGCACGCGCACACACACACGCACAGATGGATCACCACGGCAGTCTGCTTTACAGCGTGATCTGTCTCTCTCTTTCAAAGGGATGGACGGAACACAGACACAGATTAGAGACTTGGGGGGTAATCATCAAATTAGCATGCTTGAGAAATGATGATTTCTTTTTTTTCTTGTGTAGCAATTGCCATGCATTGAGCCCTCGGTGCATTGCTTAATTTTTCCATGAGAAAGATTGCAATTAGAAAAAGTCTGAGAGTGAATGCATAAAGGAGTAGCTATGATGGGGCTCTCATCTCAGACAGATGGAGTGTCTAATTGCACAAAGCTTGAGAAGCTCGTCTCTTCTGGACTGGTGATGGAGGGTGGTGATGAGGGGTAGGGGGCGGTTGCCACCACCAGTTGGAGGTTTGGTTGAAGTATTGCTTTTTTTTAAATTCTCTTTTTAGGTGACCATATCCTGGCACAGTGATAGGGTACCGGTACTAGCCCTGCTCCCTGCCTCCTCTTCTACCCACACGGTCTGATGGGCAACGTGGGGTTCTCTCTCTCTTGCAAGTGCAGGCAGATCGTGTCTCCCCTGCTGCTCTGAGGAAAAACACTGTTCAGTGATCGCTTTTCCTTTAATAATGACTTCTTCCCACCAAAATATTTTGTCAAGCTTGTGTACGGGGAGTTCAAGCCTTTGAATCAACACCTCTGAAATCTATCAACAGCCAAGAATCTTCCAGGCTTTCTCCTGGTGGCGAAGTAGCTAACACTTCCCCCAATCCCTTCTCACCCAGCACCCCATACTCAAACCCAGTCACAGAGTGTGACCAAGACGCTCGGCTCGGCAGAAGGGAGCACGCTGCCAATGAGTCTACGGTTCCCAGTTACAAGCAGAGGTATGAAAAGGAAATATAATGTGAGAATACGGCACAACAAACGTCAGCTGCCTGGTACGCCAGCGAGACAGAAGCGAGAGCGATGTTATTTTATGTTTCTTTAAAAATATGTATATTTTCTCAGGCGGTCTACCGAATCTCCCAACGCAATGTTCTTGAATGAATGAGCACAATGTTTGACAAACATGAATATCTACTGTGGACAAATGTATTTGTTCAAGTATAAAAAAAGAAGAAGCATAGTTGTGTCATGTTGACAATGGAAATGCATAACGGTAGGCTACTTATGTGTTGGGAAAGATTACATTTGGATCATACCAACCACATCAGTGAAAGCAAGGTGAAAATAATGCACAGCAAAACACAATGTTGGGACCTCCCCCAAGACACCCTCCAATCTTCCTCCCCTAATAAACGTCTGGTAAAGAAACTGCCCTTTGGGCCTGCCTCCCCCAGCCTTCCTCTGCCTCCCCAGCCTCCCCCTACCTCCTCAGCCTCTCCTGTCTCCCCAGCCTCCCCCTACCTCCTCAGCCTCTCTTGCCTCCCCAGCCTCTCCTGTCTCCCCAGCCTCCCCCTACCTCCTCAGCCTCTCTTGCCTCCCCAGCCTCTCCTGTCTCCCCAGCCTCCCCCTACCTCCTCAGCCTCTCCTGCCTCCCCAGCCTCTCCTGTCTCCCCAGCCTCTCCTGTCTCCCCAGCCTCCCCCTTCCTCCTCAGCCTCCCCCTACCTCCTCAGCCTCCCCTGCCTCTCCTGCGTTCCCCTGCCTCCCCTCGCCTTCCCTGCTACCCTCTGCCTCAACAACATACACTGGAGTCTTTGACTGACATCTGCTTATGTTGTTGTTGGTGCTGCTCAAAAATATATACGTGTGTGTTTATGTGGGCAGTGTGTGAATGGCAGTACAACTCCAGGAGCCATGGGACCAGAGAGAGAGCATCCTCAGCTCAGTGCTGAGGCCTCACTCTAATGAAGAAGAAGCGATGTCTCCATTATGTACTGTAACCCTGTGGAACTGTTGCCCTTAACGCGTGCGTCCCCGACGCCACTTAGCCATATCACTGGTGTTGAGGAAGTTAGTAGCATATGCTGTTGGGTGCCCTAGGATGGATGGGAGCTGAAGTAGTGTGAAGATCTGGCATTTAAAAGCGAGGTCTAATTATAAAAACAACGGTTCACTTCTCTCTGGGTGTAAGAGAAGTGGACCTCTTGCTGGTAATGGAGATGAGGGACGCCACTTAGCTTCTTGTTTGAGGTCAGGAAGGAAATTATGGGAGAGGAAATGTGTGGCTGGCTGCATGGGCTGCTTTGGTGTAGACTTTAATAATACTATGTAATTTCTCTCCTCTAAACCTGATATGTATGCTACCAAGTACCTAAACACAACAACAACAAACAAAATAAGAGACAATTGTATAGTGTCTCATATATGCTTTTATTATGAGCAAATGGCTAGACAACCTTCTTGCACTAAACGTAATGGAAGTCAGGGGTTAGCATGACTGCCCATGCATGCACAGTATATATATATATATATATATATATATATTCAAATGATACTGAGTTGAAAGATACACAAACCCATGGTTTATTTACTGCACATAATGAAAAAGGTATATATATCTTTATTCTATTTCCACAATTACACTAATATTCCAATATACTGTATATTGAACCAATATCCTGTTTACAAAAGCCCCCTATTGACCTAAAGAGCCTCTATATTCTACTACATTTTACACACGCAACTTCCTAACCCAACCAATCGACTGGAGCAATCCACACAATCTCACCTTGGAGACCTGAAATTCCACCAGTCCACTTACCAGGACTGGCAGACTGATACAAAGCCTGTTCAGTGCTGCTTGTCTCAGGGAGCCCGGACCAAGCCCAGCTGTTGACTGACAGGCCGCTCCAAGTGCCAAAGGGACTAAAAGCAAGCATGGCTTTCTTCATTCCTCTATGTCAGAACCCAGAAACTCAACTGACAGGGAACCACTATGTGTGTGAAAACAGTGGATATTTTGACATTGAACCCACTGTAGTACTATAGTACTACAGTGGGTTCACAGAGGGAAAACTGACTTCTGCTTGCTGCGTGCTAAAACATCTTGTTTGTTTTTTACATCAAGTTGCTGGTATACCTGTGTAGTAAGACAGAAATGACAACATTGTTAATTCTGTACTTAATTTTGTACTTAATCCTTAGTTACATGATAAGATCTTCAGACATATTCCACCATCATATCATGGAAAAGGACTCTCAGACTAAATAGTGTCAGTAGAGTATACAATAAACTGTAAATCAATAATCTATTCACTTCCGCTATGTGCATCACTCATGATGACATTTATTAAGATAGTGAAGAAAAATCAATATAAAGAAGAACAGTAGCTAAAATAATAGAATTAGGTCAACCACGTGGGAATTTTCATACTAGACTAGAGGATATTGACAGTTGGCCTCTAGCGTTCTCTGAAAAAACGAAATACTAATGAAACTAAGCTGAATGCAAATATGATTAAACTGCAACGTCCAATGGCTGCAAATAGAAGCTAGTCTAGCACAGGAGTTTTTCATTTAGTTTCCAAGTTGCAAGCAGATACGTGTACCCCTATAATCTCTAGTGGAGAGACAATATAACATAAATGGAAGCATAGATCAGTCATGATAAGATAGGACGTGTAAAATAACGAGTAGCGTTAGTTCCGGTGCTTTGGACAAATCCCGATTTCGCAGGTGTTAGCGTCTTTTGAATTTCGTACGAGAAGGGTACATTTGGCCCTATAGACTTGCCGTAACATGCAAAGAGAGAGAGTGGAGCTCTTCGTTTCTGTTTCCGATCCTCGTTCTATCTCTTCTCATAACACGTATGGACCCCAGAACTTAATCGAGCATCTGACCAATTACTCAAGACTTTAGCTACAGATTGTACGCCAGATATGTGATAACTATGTTTCCATTAGTGGGCGTTACAGGTTAGCTCATTCAAAATGGTGCCGTAGGAGGCTCTACAAAAACCTGAGAAAACTCAGAAAGATATTAAATCCGTGTTTTGCACTGCGTGAGAAGGTTCCTCGCCATCTTAGCTGCCGCACATCTAGCGTTTCCAAGCATCTTTGGAGGAACTAGTCCTTTCTATACGACGTGGCCACATCCACATTTAGAAGTTGATGACAGTGTCACACAGTTCAACCAAAACAAAGATCTACACACATGCAAGAGGCATTTCTCACTCAACACAAAACATGGTTTTAATATCTTATAGTTTTTCGTAGAATCACATGCAACTGGACACAGACATTTATAAAATAACCTTTCTCCCCCAAATTGAGATCAGAGAAAGCATTGCAAAGTGCTGGTCAATTGAAACATCTATGGTGGCGTTTTATATAAGTTCACCTGTTATGCCCAGTAATGGAAACACAGTTATCACATATCTGTTGTACAATCTGTAGCTAGCGAGACTTGAGTTCTGGGTTAACCAAGATTAGTACACCTATGGCAACAGGAACTCATCCAAGACCAAATGTCTGCCATGGTGTGTGAAGGTAGACACTCGGGCCTTATTGTAAACAGTCATCATTTATTTACAAAGACATCTCTTAAACAAGCAAGTGTTTTGAATAACAGTACTCAGTGCTGCTCGGCCTAGGCTCAATGTTTCTCCTTGAGAGTCAGGCAGCCGCACACAAACACAGAGGTGTCGCTCATCACAATTTAATGTAGGGTGAGAAATGGTAGCGATGACACGGTCGCCTGTAAGGACGAATCACTCTCGAGTATTTTCATAAACACATAAAAATGTCAGAGGAATTTGGAGAAACTCAAGCTACTGAAGACTGCCAAAGAAACATTGGCTAGTAGAACAAAAGGAGAGAGAGAGAGAGAGAGAGAGAGAGAGAGAGAGAGAGAGAGAGAGAGAGAGAGAGAGAGAGAGAGAGAGAGAGAGAGAGAGAGAGAGAGAGAGAGAGAGAGAGAGAGAGAGAGAGAGAGAGAAGGAAGCCTGCAAAGACAGGTCCAAGAGACCGATGTCACTTACTAAGAGGCCTTCATCCATCCCTTGAGGGGCCAGGAGAAATCTTTCAGTTGAAGGAATTGAAACATTTCTGTCACAGACTGTGGCTGGAACAGGCTTGAGGCTGGTGTTGTCTATGTATGTTTACAACAACTGTCATTAAAGGCACAAGAAACAAGAGGGGCTAATGTAATTTGATCCCTCCCCTTTGTTGAATATTTAATGCCAGGCTGAAGGGAAGAAAGGCACATATACTCTTCCTTCCCCATCGCTTGGCTCTCTTGCCCTCCTCTAAATGTCTCCAGGGATGGATGGGTTTCCTTGCTGGTCACCATGAGTACCCATTTGCTGTCTGATCTCTGCTCCTTATTTCCCCACTCCCTTCCTGTCTCCTGAAACCAAATTTGCTTCGTTTTAGCCACCTCAAAGCAGACTTGTGTGTATATATTTTCAGGGGAAATTTGATTGTCGATATGGATTTTTAAATCAGTTTTCAGATCAGGTTCTAGAAATATGTAAACTGTTGTGTTATTTTATCAGGCCCGGGCCCAGTAGTGGAACACATACCTCAGATGGGGAAGATCCAATATGGAGGAGAGATCTTTAAGCAAGACAACTCAGACATAAATGGATTAAAGAAACCATAACGGGAAAACAAGTGCCCATTTCAAGTGCAGTTGGACGAAATTTAAGACCAGGAAAGTTGCATTATAATGTGTTTTTATCAAATTGAGGATATTTTCACACTCACTGATGCCTGAAACATGAACCTATATTTTCTGTCTTTGGTTTCCTTTCTTGAAGTACCCTTAATGTGCCAAAGATGTAATACTTAAGCTCGGGTTACTGTTGTTGGTTTGTAAGTTAATGTCTAAAAAGTTCTGATTGGATTTGAATCGACCAATGTGCATTAAAACCACCGTTCTTTAAATCAAAATCGTATGATCTAAAAGTGAATGTAACAAAACCTTCCCATTCTTTCAACATCCTGCTCATTTTGGCCAGTCTAATTCAGTTGTGGACTGAAGGCATACTGTCTTCTATTACAGCAGTAGAGAGTTGCAGTACTTTGCGAGACGGACACATTAGCTTGCACACCTCTCTCCTCGAAGTGTTACTGAACATTGCTGCACAGACAGTGGCTTATTATATGGACTTGTACAAAAAACGGAAAAGTTGAACACACTCAACTTCCCTGTTTCATCCACGATACTGAACAGTTGACAGTAACGTGGATACAATGACACAGAATGATTTTTATAACATATAAGGACATGTAAACGTTCATTTAAAGTATCCTAAGCTAAGTCAGGTAAGTATCGATAAATGTGAGTAGAGTGGTCTCAGTATTCTTAGTACAAAATGTTAGAATAAATGTATTGAATAACCTGTAATCATAGGACTGTATATCTACTGTGAAGGCATGTACCACTAACACGTGAACACGGAGTACTGTATACCGTTCATGACAGATTATTCGTTATTGTGTTAATCAGAGCTAATGTTATTATTTTTGTCATCAGAAATACACAGAATCTGTTAAGTAGTGGGAACATCAACGTCACTGAAGACACGCTGTCATTTTCTGTGACAGAATACTGAGAAAAATACCACTGACAAAAGACAAAGAAATACGATGCCAGACAAAGTAGCAGTGCTAATTTCTATCATTACTTTTTAGAATAAAATAACTTGAGCCTAGATAATATTAAGATTGTATTGCGATTCAGAGCAATTTGCCTTATGAAATAATCCTTCATCTGTGACACACTACTGAACACCAATACTGTCGTGCAGGCTGGTTAACAATCAATATTTAGAAATAAACTTTCCCCAAACAATCAATCATGACGCGTCCCAACAGCACTTCATTTTCATAATTTGACCGCCCTTGTCTTGCTCTGAAGTCAATGTTTTGGTGTCGGGGCTTGGATGGCAATATAAGTGTGTTTTCTCTCTGACAGATGGGGAGTGTATCATATTGGGAACACTTTGTGCATTAAGCACAAATTCCCCATGCAGAATTCTAAATGAACACGGGGCCCTACAGCAGCCACAGCAAGACACTTAAACTGACACACAGGAACTTGGAGAGATTACTTAACGGATCGGTTACATCTAAAATGATTGAATCAATATCAATATTTTCCCTTGGACCCTATCTCACTGATAAGCAAAATCCGTCCCCTTAAAAGCCTTACATTAAAATTTAATAGCGAGCAGTTTGCTTGCCGAGATGTGTAATATCTGGACAGCTGTCCTCTGGTGTGTTCGAAACTTGTTTTCTTGGCCGTTTTAGTGTCATCCACTAATTGCCCCTTCTTTAGGACATATGATCCTATTGAATTGAATCATAGGAGTATAAAACAGGAAAAGGCTTTCTGGAGGTCAGAAGAAAACAAGACGTCAGTTCTAAAGCACTTTCTTCTGTCTCTCTACATTTGTCTGTGCCATCCCCAAGTGGCTCGGTTAAGCATCTGATTTCAGCCCATCAAGGGCTGCTTGGTCGTTGGTGGGCTAAATTAGCAAGTAGAACTCCATTCTGAGTGCATGGTTGCAAAAAATTGCTTTTCTTCTTCATATACTCAGTGGCATCTTTCTCTTGATCACTTGAGAACATTTCTGCAGTTTTTCTCTTTAATTCATCATAATGGGGGGCACTAAATCATTTTAGATTAATCTATTTTGCAAATGTACAGTACCAAATAGATAAACACAATGAATGTATACAGCAGTCTAACAACAGGGAAAATACATTCTAAAATAAATAAATACATGTATTGTATTTATTGTTTAGTTTTTTTACAACTGGAGAAAATATAGACTGCAGTCCTTCCAATCACTGTTTTCATGAAATACAATGAGAGTCTGTCAGCGCCAGAGGACCAGCTCTGGATGGAAAACACCATACATCCACTAGCTCACACAGGCAACCCAATCAGTAACTGTATTTGCTTGAAAAGCAAAACTCAAAGAGAGCTGGCTTTGCCATCTCCTTCAGGCTCAGGCCAATGAGGCCATGCAAGCCCCTGATTTCACAAGTGCAACCCGAGCAATCACTGTAGTTCTCCTGATCCTGATTGCCTGGCCTAGCTGCCTGCATCTCCATCTCAGAGCGAGGATGCAAAGAGCCAAAGATTATCTTTCACTGTGAACTTGCTCTGATTACTGACTTGGAGAGGAATACAGGATAGGCGTGTAGCATGCCCTCATCAGCTAGCTACAGTAACATGTCTGTAGTCAGAACAGAACCCTGCATTCATAATGTAGTATTTATTAAAGACAGGCTGTTCAGACAGATAAATATGTTCAATCTCTGCTTGCACTGCCTGCCAGTGTCTCTGGGTCTTTGAAGGTAAGAATAGCTGACACAGTAGATATAATATAGTGGCTTGTGGTTAATATCCTTTGCTGGGCGTTTTAATGTTTGTATCCGAGCCAATACGGATTGCTCCATCTGCAAGAAAAGCCTGTCAAAAATGTATTTTGCCCAGTGGAGCTGTGTCTATCAGAATGTTCACAATATGAATTATTTAAAATGCTATTTGATCAGTGTTTATGGCCTAACACAGTGATTCACTGTAATTTGAGCTCGATACTTTAGCAATAACTAATAGCCTTCCGGTTGATATGTTATTATTAATACACGGCTCAATATGAATCTAGAAGAAGGGCCAAATTAAAAATATATATAAATAATTTGATCACTCTTTTGTTAATGAGAATTTTCCTGCACCACAGGAAATGGAGATGAACTCACTGAAAACCCACATTAACACACGGTTATATTAACAGTATTGCACTTTTCAGGTAGCCAGCTAATAGCATAACCACCGATCAAGCAACATTATGGATTAAACGTCATATTCTGTTTCTGCAGTATTATTTTGCTGTGACAATACTGGTCAAATTAAGATCCTACATCTGTACTGTGATATCCCCTTAGTGGGCGAAGCTATCCATGCTCCTTCGTGGGCCATCCAGGTAACCATATTTCTTGATTACCATCGTCTTTGTTTGTACCTGACAGCTGTCTTTAATAAGGATGTTTTTCCCTATTCCTGTTCCTATATCTACCTTATGGCCCTCATGGTCCTTTATGAGGTTATCTCTCTGTATCTAGCCTTTATCTGCTAACTTTGGTTGAGAGTATAACGTTTCCCATACAGCCCAGAATTCCCCTCAGTGCAAACCTCAATGGAAGCTCAAATTGAAGTACAAATAGGTCTAATTGGTCCTAATATTTCGCCTCTATTTTGACTCTCCCCCCTCTCTCCCTTCGGAGTGGAGCTGATAGATCGCTCTCTCTACCTGTCGACTCTTGACTGCTACTCCAGCTCCAGCCAGGTATGAAGATCTTATCAGGCCTCAGTGCCATCGCCCCAGGGCCCCCTGAGAGGAGTGAGACCTGCTCTCTCTCCGGAAATATCCACTGATATGTGTCAGTGTATCAGTGTGCAGCAGGAAGGGAAAGAGACTGTTCTCAAGGCCTAGTGTTCAAATATATTTTTTTAAATATATTTTTATCATGTATTTTTTTTAATCATGTATATTTTTATCAGTTCTGAAAGAGACAGTTATTTTATTACGAGATTGACAATGCTCTATTGTTGATTCATTAAACAATAATATATCATAGATATATTTGAAGACTAAGCATAAATATATTGCAGAAAAGCTAACTACTTCAATGGCAGAAATCGTTTAAATATCGTATTATTAATCATATAATTAGAAATTAATTAGACATTCTAATATCGCTTCTGTAAAAATGTCTATGGTTGAGTGACTCTGCTTGTCCATAGCTTTAGGCCAAACACTCAAACTCACTCAAATTCTTGTCACAGTGGTCTTCCCAAAACTCCTGCTGCATAGCTGAGCTCACCTGCTATAAACCCAACGGGAACATATCAATGAATCTCTCTCAGCCCAGCTCAAGTAGGGGGAATCCTCCCATTGGACTGTTTGAACTTTCCAGCTGTTAAACAAAGGGCCGGGATAATGGCTTGTTAGGAATTATCTTGTTTTGATGGAAGATCTTCAAGAGGTTTAGGCCCAAACTCCTTGTAGCTGCTATTTGTCTCTCCACATAGCCAATAATCCTGGCATTTGTCAGGCCATTAGTGCTTGATGACCATATTCAGATGCTTCAAGTGCCGGGCCTCTTTCCCTCCCGTCACCTGCACTTGAGATGTGACTTTCAGTAAGTGTCTGATGATTAAGTTGTGGAGGGGTTCTCTCTAAGTAGGCCCTGCCTCCTGTCATCAAGGTGTAACCTGAGCTGCAGTATAGTTAAGTACAACCCAGCTAGCTACAACAAGCAAGGTAACCCCATCTTAACCTCTCATCATGATCACAAACAGAAATTATCAAATTTCCTGCAGGAGCTCTCAGGAGCTTCGTCAGAGTCAAAGGGTTTTGTTTTCAACACGCAACAATAATGTTGAATCCTCCTCCTCCTCAGTCATGGCACTAGCTGCGTTGCACAGTACACTGTTGGCTGTCGGCAATTAACTGAGAGTTTAACACTTTTTTGTCTGGTGGCAAATTAGTATTCGCAGTGGTTTCAATTGACATATTTCTTCTTGTCTTGGTGTGTGTGATTCTAATAGTAAATGAATGATAGAAATGAACGAAGAAGCCCCTTGGTTCTCCAGCTGTGTTTTTTAGGATATACACCAATACATGAACCCAGCCAAAGCTTTTTACTGTTAAAGCTGAGAGGCAATGAAGTAATTAAAACACCAGGGGTTCAAATATTCAATATCATTTTCCAAAATGTGTTTAATTAAAATTAATCATCAGCTGCATTACATTGCTACCTGCGGTGAAAAGTGGTTCTCTCTCTAGTCGAGCTGTTTCTTCCAACTCAATGTAAAGACCTTGCCAAAGAAGTCGGATTGCTGCAATCTCTCACTTTAACCCCAGAATGGGGAATTCATTCATTCAAATGCTTTACATAAAAAAAATATGAAAACCACTTGACTTGAACCAGCACTCTCATCAAAGTTTGGCAGTACACATGATTTCTATGGTAAATTACATTCATCATCAAAGTCTTGAAATGAGGGGTTTTAAGTCTCCTTGTTTGAGCATTCTTGATAGGGTTTGAAACACTGATGTTATTTTCATGTCCTGTTTAAAATGATTTCATATTATAATATTTGTCATGGTATTGGTCCAAAAAGGTCTGTCTCTACCCACCGTCCCTCTCTCTCTCCCTGACACCAGACTGATTAACAACATTAAAGGAGATTCCTCTGCTTTCTTCACCTCTGCCACTGACCTCATGGGATCAACCCTTTAAAGTAGCTCTCTATCTGGAGAGGGAACCTATTGTTGAGCCCTGGCGTGTCCTGTGGTTTCCCAGACCCTGCTCTGTCCCCTGCCCCCCTGCCCCTGTACGCAGTAGCGGTGCGTGGGTAAATCACTGGGGAAGCCAAGCCCCCCCCCCCCCCCCATATGACAACCTATGTGTTGTGATAATTGCATTTTTTTGCTCTATAACCTGTTAATTCACATGCCTTGTGACGGTGATATATTGACCAAAAGGCAGAGACAATAAGAAGACACAGAATAAATTCAACGACACCTTTGTTTTATCACAAAACCGGTAGCACCCCCTGTCCAGTGAAGTCCACAAAGCATATTGCATGTACAGTTACATGACCTACAGCATGGTCAAGAAAGTTAATGTTTCTGACATTTTCGGACCAGTAAAAAACGATTGATTTAGAAACAGAGTTACCGCAGATCACAAAGAAAACAGGAGCTGCCTCCACTATTCCAGCACCATTTCAACATCTTCAAATCACCTCTGCTTAGTCTAATACAGTGACAACTAAAAGATACCAAAAACAATTTAGCCCAATCAATGTAAGCTAAATATGATGTGGCTGTCCATGGTTCTGATTTCTGTGTGCGTGTGTGTGTGTGTGTGTGTGTGTGTGTGTGTGTGTGTGTGTGTGTGTGTGCGTACCTGTTCGTGCAAATCAGAAAAACATGTTGACTCACCCTACAGCAATTGCCATCCTCCTCTCTTTCATGTTGACGAAACGGTCTATCGCTCTGTCATACAGTACAGTACCCCCTTTTATTTTTTGTTGTCCTAGGCCACCTGGCTGAGAAGCTTGCTCGCTAGCCTAAATTCCAAAGTGTTTTTATTTATTTTATTTAACTAGGAAATTCAGTTAAGAACAAATTCTCATTTAAAATGACAGCCTACCAGAAGACTAAAGGCCTCTCCTACCGGGATGGGTGCTGAGTTTAAAAATAAAATATAATTATAAGACAAAACACACATCACTACATACAGAGAGACCTAAGACGACAACATAACAAGGCAGCAACACATGAAAACACAGCATGGTAGTAACACAACATGACAACAACATAGAAGCAACACAGCATGGCAGCAACACAACATGGTAGCAGCACAAAACATGGTACAAACATTATTGGGCACAGACAACAGCACAAAGGGCAAGAAGGTAGAGACAACAATACATCACGCGAAGCAGCCACAACTGTCAGCAAGAGTGTCCATGATTGAGAATTTGAATGAAGAGATGAGTTACTTAGTTAGTTAACATTAGCCTTATAGGCCTACATCTAGCTAAATATTGAACTTCCACCCTTTCAAGCCAAAGGCACAACAATGTTTGAATTACTGGTTGGATCAGAATCGCCATTATAATCATTGGCCAGTACGCAGAATTAAGTAAAATCCCTATCTCCATCCATGGCTAATTTATGAAAGGGAAAATCTTAGCTAGCTGGGTTGCTAGCCAGCGGAGGACAACAACACAACAAGATGCAACAATTCATGTTTTTCTGTCAATGACGTATGCTCTCATTGGGATTTGATAGGAGTAACGCCACTCCTGGTTTCCCTTGAAGGGGAGGCCAGATGCTCGCTGCCTTGCCTTGCTTTCAATGCTACGGGCAGAAACAATGTCAAATTCGTTCGGACCAGACAGCATCAGATAGATGGCCTACACAGAGACACAGGGCGCTGTTTCGCTCGCTCAGATACTTTCTCCTTTGAGATACATTCAGCCTCTTGCGAATTGAAGGAGAATTATGAAACACAGAGAAATTAAAGATAAATTATTATATATAGATATTTTATCTTGGTAAATTTTTGGGGGGAAGCATTGCTTTCCTTGGCATACATGAATACATGCCACTACCTGTACCACTTTACCTTACCACCTGGTCCTGTCCCCTGCCCTGTGCACTACTAATTACACCCATTGTTTCCATCCCTAAATAACCCGTGTGCTACTAAACAGCTACAACAATAACAACAAAAACAACAAAATATAACACATTCAAATACTATATTAATTTATCAAAAACAAAGCTGCAAAGCTGTTTGGACATTTGACATAATAGTATATTTGTGGCCATACAGTATAATAGCCAGGTGAGCATTACCAAATAGATTTTTACGTATACAATTGAACAGATCAAGCAGTATAAGGGCAACTGGCCACACAGTAAATAAAAGCCTCTTAGAGAAGCAAGGAAACCTCCCTAAACCTCCTTTCGCGTTATTTGTAACTTATTTTGTACATAATGTTTCTGCAACTGTATCTTACGGCAAAAAAGAGCTTCTGGATATCAGGACAGCGATCACTCACCTCGGATTAGACAAAGATTTTTTCTTCAACAAGCAGGACGCAAAGGACATTCTCCTAACACCCGACAAGGCCAACTTCCCAGTTATTGGCAAGAGGAAGAGACGCAGGTACAGAGGACACAGAGCGGGATGCCTCGTGAGGATCCACAGAAGGCGAGTGGGAAAGCTGCCGTTACCGTCAATATTACTCGCCAACGTGCAATCATTGGACAAAAAATTAGACGAGGTACGATCGTGAATATCATACCAACGGGGCATCAAAAACTGTAAAATCCTATGTTTCACGGAATCATGGCTGAATGACGACATGGATTTTCAGCTAGCGGGATATACGCTGCCCCGGCAAGATACAACAGCACACTCTGGTAAGACGAGGGGGGGCGGTCTGTGCATATTTGTAAACAACAGCTGGTGCACGAAATCTAAGGAAGTCTCTAGATTTTGCTCACCTGAAATAGAGTATATTGTGATAAATTGCAGGCCACACTACTTGCCTAGAGAGTTTTCAGCTATACTTTTCGTGGCTGTTTATTTACCACCACAGACAGATGCTTGCACTAAGGACTTCGTCCCCACAGTGACTGTACGTACATACCCCAACCAGAAGCCATGGATTACAGGCAACATTCGCACTGAGCTAAAGGGTAGAGCTGCCGCTTTCAAGGTGCGGGACTCTAACCCTGAAGCTTACAAGAAATCCTGCTATTCCCTGCGACGAACCATCAAACAGACAAAGCGTCAATACAGGGCTAAGATTGAATCATACTACACCGGCTCCGACGCTCGTCTTATGTTGCAGGGCTTGCAAACCATTACAGACTATAAAGGGAAGCACAGCCGCAAGCTGCCCAGTGACACGAGCCTACCAGACGAGCTAAATCACTTCTATGCTCACTTCGAGGCAAGCAACACTGAGGCATGCATGAGAGCATCAGCTGTTCCGGATGACTGTGTGATCACGCTCTCCGTAGCCGACGTGAGTAAGACCCTTAAACAGGTCAACATTCACAAGGTTGCAGGGCCAGACGGATTACCAGGACATGTGCTCCGGGCATGTGTCGACCAACTGGCAGGTGTCTTCACTGACATTTTCAACATGTCCCTGATTGAGTCTGTAATACCAACATGTTTCAAGCCAACCACCATAGTCCCTGTGCCCAAGAACACAAAGGAAACCTGCCTAAATGACTACAGACCTGTAGCACTCACGTCTGTAGCCATGAAGTGCTTTGAAAGGCTGGTCATGGCTCACATCAACACCATTATCCCAGAAACCCTAGACCCACTCCAATTTGCATACTGCCCAAACAGATCCACAGATGATGCGATCTCTATTGCATTCCACACTGCCCTTTCCCACCTGGACAAAAGGAACACCTATGTGAGAATGCTATTCATTGACTACAGCTCAACGTTCAACACCATAGTACCCTCAAAGCTCATCACTAAGCTAAGGATCCTGGGACTAAACACCTCCCTCTGCAACTGGATCCTGGACTTCCAGATGGGCCGCCCCCAGGTGGTGAGGGTAGGTAGCAACACATCTGCCACGCTGATCCTCAACACTGGAGCCCCCCAGGGGTGCGTGCTCAGTCCCCTCCTGTACTCCCTGTTCACCCACGACTGCATGGCCAGGCACGACTCCAACACCATCATTAAGTTTGCAGACGACACAACAGTGCTAGGCCTGATCACTGATAATGACGAGACAGCCTATAGGGAGGAGGTCAGAGACCTAGCCGGGTAGTGCCAGAATAACAACCTATCCCTCAACGTAACCAAGACTAAGGAGATGATTGTGGACGACAGGAAAAGGAGGACCGAGCAGGCCCCCATTCTCATTGACGGGGCTGTAGTGGAGCAGGTTGAGAGCTTCAAGTTCCATGGTGTCCACATCACCAACAAACTAGAATGGTCCAAACACACCAAGACAGTCATGAAGAGGGCACGACAAAGCCTATTCCCCCTCAGGAAACTAAAAAGATTTGGCACGGGTCCTGAGATCCTCAAAAGTTTCTACAGCTGCACCATCAAGAGCATCCTGACTGGTTGCATCACTGCCTGGTACGGCAATTGCTCGGCCTCCGACTGCAAGGCACTACATAGGGTAGTGTGTATGGCCCAGTACATCACTGTGGCAAAGCTGCCTGCCATCCAGGACCTCTACACCAGGCGGTGTCAGAGGAAGGCCCTAAAAATTGTCAAAGACCCCAGCCACCCTAGTCATAGACTGTTCTCTCTGCTACCGCATGGCAAGCGGTACCTTAACGCCTGCTCAATGTCCGTGTCCAGCTCCCACACGACCGGCGCTACCAGGCAAGAGGCCGGGAGTATGGGAGTCTGATCCATGGGCCACTCCTCTGTGTCATACAGCTGGGACAGTGCATCTGCCTTCGTATTCTGGGAACATGGTCTGTAAGACAGGGTAAACACAAAACGGGTAAAGAACATGGCCCACCTTGCCTGACGAGGATTCAGTCTCCTCGCTGCCCGGATGTACTCCAGGTTGCGGCGGTCAGTCCAAATGAGAAAAGGGTGTTTAGCCCCCTCAAGCCAATGTTTCCACGCCTTCAACGCCTTAACCACAGCCAACAGCTCCTGGTCCCCCACATCATAGTTACGCTCTGCTGCGCTGAGCTTCTTCGAGAAGAAAGCACAGGGGCAGAGTTTTGGTGGCGTACCCGAGCGCTGTGAGAGCACGGCTTCTATCCCAGCCTCGGACGCGTCCACCTCCACTATGAACGCCAAAGAGGGATCCGGATGGGCCAGCACGGGAGCAGAAGTAAACAGAGCTCTTAGCTGCCCAAAAGCCCTGTCCGCGTCAGCAGACCACTGCAACCGTACGGGACCCCCCTTCAGCAGTGAGGTAATGGGAGCAGCCACCTGGCCAAAACCCCGGATAAATCTCCGGTAGTAATTGGCAAACCCTAAAAATCGCTGCACCTCCTTTACCGTGGTGGGAGTCGGCCAATTACGCACGGCTGCAATGCGGTCACTCTCCATCTCCACCCCTGATGTGGAAATGCGATACCCTAGGAAGGAGACAACCTGCTGAAAGAACAGGAATTTCTCGGCCTTGACGTACAGGCCATGCTCCAACAGTCGTCCAGGTACCTTGCATATCAAGGACACATGCTCGGAGTGTGTAGCGGAGTATATCAGAATGTCATCAATATACACCACTACACCCTAGCCGTGCAGGTCCCTGAAAATCTCATCTACAAAGGATTGGAAAACTGATGGAGCATTCATCAACCCGTACAGCATGACTATGTACTCATAATGCCCTGAGGTGGTACAAAACGCTATCTTCCACTCGCCCCCCTCCCAGATACGCACCAGGTTATATGCACTCCTGAGATCCAGTTTCGTGAAGAAGCTCGCTTGTTATAAGAGGTAGCGGGTAACTGTACATCACTGTGATTTGATTTAGACCTCTCTAATCAATGCACGGGCGTAGACCTCCATCCTTCTTCACAAAAAAAGAAACTCGAAGAGGTGGGTGAAGTGGATGACCGAATGTACCCCTGACGCAGGGATTCAGAGACATATGTCTCCATAGCCACCGTCTCCGCTTGCAACAGGGGATACACGTGACTCCTGGGCAGCGCAACGTCTACCAGGAGATTTATCGCACAATCCCCCCGTCGATAAGGTGGTAATTGAGTCGCCTTCTTTTCAGAAGGCGAGAGCCAAATTGGCATATTCTGGGGGGATGCACACGGTGGAGACCTGGTCAGGACTTTCTACTGTGGTAGCACCAACGGAAACTCCTACACACCTTCCCGAGCACTCTCGCGACCACCCCATGAGAGCCCTCTCTTGCCAGGAGATAGTGGGGTTATGCTGAGCTAACCAGGGAAGGCCTAGTGCCATGGGAAACGCAGGAGTCAATGAGGAAGAGACTGATTCTCTCCTCGTGACCACCCTGCGTCACCATAAGATGGTAACTTCCCTGATTAGTCCGGACCCTAATGGTCGACTATCTAGAGCGTGAACCGGGAAAGGTCTAACTACAGGAATAATGGGGATCCCTAAACTAAGGGCTAACGCTCTGTCGATAAAATTCCCAGCTACGCCTGAATCGACGAGTGCCTTATGCTGGGAATGCGGCGAAAAATTAGGGAAACAAACAGGTACAAACAGGTGGTCAACAGAGGACTCTGGATGAGTGTGGTGCAGACTCCCCTGGGGTGACGCCAGAGTGCCCTGCCTGTTGCCTCTACTCCCAGAGGAACCGACACGGCACCAACCAGCAGTGTGCCCTCTGCAGCCACAGATGGTGCACGTGATGGCTCCTCCTCCAGTCTCCCTACGCGCAGCCTCTCGCAACTCCATGGGCACCGGAGCGGGAGTGCTGGAAGATGGCACCGACAGAGCCTCCTCTGGACGTCCGCGGGTGACCAGCAGGTTATCCAACCGGATGGACAAATCCACCAGTTGGTTGAAGGAAATGGTGGCATCCCTGCAGGCCAGCTTTGTCGGACGTCCTAGCGTAGGCTGCACCGATAGTGGTCGATGAGGGCCCTGTCGTTCCAGCCTGCTCCGGCGGCTAAGGTCCGGAATTCCAGGGTGAATTCCATGGCACTCCTTGTCCCCTGCCTCAAATGAAAGAGCCGTTCCCCCGCCGCTCTACCTTCGGGTGGATGGTCAAAGATGGCCTGGAAGCGACGGGTGAACTCCCCGAAGTGGTCCAATGCCGCGTCTTCTTCTCCCCACACGGCGTTTGCCCACTCCAGAGCTCTCCCCGAGAGGCATGAGACGAGGGCAGACACTCTCTCCCTTTCCGAGGGAGCTGGGTGCACAGTGGCCAGGTAGAGGTCCAGTTGTTGCAGGAATCCCTGGCACTGTTCTGCCGTCCCATCATATTCCCTGGGAAGGGAGAGACGCATCCCACTGGGACTGGGTCCGGACGGGACGGGTAGAGGTAACCCCGGTTGCGCTGGTCGAGGCACTGGGGAGACTTCCTGTCTCTCCCAGCGGTCCATAGTCTGGACAATGCGATCCATCATGGCACCAAGATGATGTAACATAGCAGAATGTTCTTGGACGCGCTCCTTGACTCCTCTAACCGGGGTCCCTGCTCCTGCTGACTCCATAGTTTGGTGTGTAATTCTGTCAAGGGTGTGTACGGGAGGCGAAGTCAGGTGCAGGAGAGCAGAGTGCAGTGAACAGGCGCACTTTAATTCCGTTCCACAAAATACAGCCCATAAAAACAATAACGTGCCAAGAACACGGAACATGGCAAAAGTAAAGCGCCTGACAATAATCCACATCACAAACAAACATTTACACGCAAAGACTTGGAGGGGAAACAGAGGACTAAATACATGCAGTAATTATGGAATGAACCAGGTGTGTAATGGAACAAGACAAAACCAATGGAATATGAGAAATGGAGCGGCGATGGCTAGAAAGCCGGTGACGTCGATCGCCGAACGAACAAGGAGAGGAGCCGACTTCGGTGGAAGTCGTGACAGTAGGATCTTAATTTGAGTCAGTTTGCTACAGCAGGAAAATAATCCTGCAGAAATAGGAAATGTTAATTATTATGTGGATTATAATTAATGGATTTTTTTGGTAGGGGTTGATACATTTTACGTTAGGGCAAATCAAGTCTGACATTTGAAAGTGGAAATTATAAACTTTAGAAGCCTTTTTAAACCTTGAATACATTACAAGTTTGCATTTCCTGCTAGGAGGAAAATTCTCACATACAAAAGACTGATCAAGTTAAGATCCTACATCTGTATTCTATAATATGCCACTTAGCTACATAATCTAAACTGCTCTATGGCATGCAGCTCCATCCCATCTATATGGCACAGCGAACTGCCTACTAGTTTCGCTTGTTGTCCCTCTATGCGCTCTCCGCTCCATTTAACCTATTGCTCTCCCCCGTATCCTCCTTTAGGAGCACTTTAGGAGTAATATGGAGGCATGGAAAATTACATAGCATTTTAGTTATTTAACTTTTTTTAATGTTTATTGGAATTATAAGGTGAAATACTAACCTCATATTGGTTGTAAATCGCGTGCTATGGTCTTTGTTCTAAATACAAAAGTATTATGAAAGGAGATTTGGTGAATGTGGAGTATGTGCACAGTCATAAAGTGGCAGTAAGCACTGAGCAGAAATCAGCACAGTTACATAGTGACTAATCTCCACAGCATCATCCCTGTATTCCTGATGTTGGAGGATTACAAGAGGTTTTGTAGGAGAGAGGCGAGGGCGAAACAATCAACTCAAACCAACACACAACCATGAGTCAGTCGGCCAGTCAGTACTAACCTCAGTACTAACCTCCTATCTCACTGTGTGAACTCCTCTCAAGCAATGACAGTTGTTTTCATAGACATACTGCGCTAAACACAAAAAGATTATGTGGTAGAGGTAGAACAAAAAGTAAATAATTGATTTTCCCCACTTCCTCGAGTCATTGACAGAGTAGAGAAAGAAAAGAGTGGCTGGCCGTTTGACCTTCTGTGTGCATTAAACAAACAGCAGATGGTAGAGATTCAGAAGCTCCATTATCTGGTGACCAGGAGTGCTGTTCCTCACAGAGCTTCCCACAGAGTCCCTCTCTCTCAAGGCAGCATACCTAGTTCCTATCCCTTTCTTCCCTTCCCTTCTTTTTCTTTCATTTCCTTTCCTTTCTTTTCCACTGCAGGCCGCATACCTAGTTGCTTTCCTTTCCCTCCTTTCGTTTTGTTTCCTTTCCCACTGCACCCATTCACTCCCATTCATACCTGTAGTCTAACCTGGCTACCTCACCCCTTCCTTACAAACAATTTATTAATGAGGGGAAAGACTAATATGGTCCAAAGATATTTTGTTTAATACAACTGGAGAGCTCAAGTAATCATCTGAATCTAAATGAACCAATCAGAATCAGAGTCTTGAGCTTGATGAATGATAGGGGTGACATCGCCGTGGAAACATTCCAGTCCTCCTCGTAATGCATTTTTTTCTATGACAGCCCATGTCAACCAGACAGGAAGGAATGTGTATTTCACCTTTATTTAGCTAGGTAAGTCATTGAGAACAAATTCTCTTTGGCAATATTGGTGAGGTCCTGGACATTCAGGTTCCAAGGAGAGGACTATTTCCATGCTGGGTCTCCGTTGTAAGGGCTCCAAAGGGAGAGGAAGGCCCAGGGTAGGGATGAGAATACTGGGGTAGAATAGAACAGCGGGGTGCTACTGGGTGTGGTGAACCAGCCAAGGCCCTGGAGAGGAAGTCTTTAGCTAGCTGCCCTCAGGAAGTTACCTCTCTGCACTTAGATGTTAGACACCTTCCATCTACTACAGCTAGTTTGTGTAAGAGCTTTTTCTGTAAGAGACATTTAAAATGTACACAACAACCATAACAAAGTATTATAATAGGTATCAATGAGCAGTCAGGAAAAAAATATTTCAAAAAATCATGGTGCATATCAGTCATATTACAAACTCAGTCATATTGTTAACGAGTAACTAACAGGTTGCACGGGTAACTAATTCATTTCCCATGACTACATGTTCTGTTTGGTAATGTCACACCTTCATGAATAGTCTAACTCTGATGTATGTATAGCCCTCCTATTTTACTTTTGCTGATAAAAAGTCTGAATAAGAGCAAAAAAAATATCAGCAAAGTTTCTATGGTCCCTGTCATTAATAGCACTTTGATTTAGCCAACCTTGTCCTCACACTCTCTTTTAATTGCACAGTGACCTCTGCAACTGGCTCTCTGTGTTGTTACTTTTTGATAATAATGCAGGGATTCACTGGACATTTGAAATGGCATACTGGTAATTACAGAGCTCTAATTACACAGCACCAGATGCCTGCCTTTCAGAGGCTACTGCAGAAAGCCTACTGACCCAGCTACAGATGTAGGAGCTTAATTTGATCACCCTGTTACAGGATAACTTTCTTGCAATGCATGACATTCTAAATGTGTCGTGTATTTGAGGTCTAAAAAGGTTTCTGAAGTTTGTAATTTCCACTTTGAAAGGATTTTTCCTTTTTCCGAAAAATGTATCAACCCTGACAAAAATGTCCATTAATTATAATCTACATACTAATTCACATTTCCTGTTGCTGCAAGATTATTTTCCTGCTGTAGCAAACTGGCTCAAATTAAGATCTTACATCTGTACATACCCTTTAAACATGGACAGAGACAAAAGTGCCAGGTCTATGTATGGGTTTAAAGTACTGTAAAGAAAGGCAGACCACTGAGCCACATAATTCGACTGACTGAATAAATAAATAAGATAACACTTAATTTAGATAGTCACCGATAGCTGAGTTGCATTTGATAGTTTGACCATCTATCATCTGTTGGGGACTATCCAAATAATGTATTACGGTAATTAAAGTATACTCTATATTGATCCTCAGTTATCTTCTTCGCATCTTCTTTTGATTAATAACTTTAAATCATCGTTACCAAGAGAAAGTGCTAGCTACGCAGTTCCTCGAAAGGCTGTGTGAGGAGAAGTGATCAACGGTGATTCAGTTGGCCCAGTTTTCTGTGGAGCAACAATGGGGGTTTGATCTTTATGCATTGCTGCAATCCTCCATCAATCCATCAACCCTTTTCATGTTCAGAACAGTTCCCAGTAAGTCGTGATCAAAACATTACCACAATTACATTTTTTGTCTCTCACTTCCCAGCGAGAGGCTGTGGCTGTCAATATAATTTTTGGCCTCCTTTATTTAAGGCAAACAGTAGGCGGTTCGTTAATTACTTCGACTTGAGTTACATCTGAAATCGTTCACTGTCTGTTATGCTGCTGATTTAGAAAATGAAAATGTTTTGCCAGTAACCCCAGAAACCACATTTAAAGAATAAGTCACTATGGCTGCATTTACAAAGGAAAAATACCATAATTGGGTATAAGATCAGAATTGGGCTGCCTGTGTAAACGCAGCTTATGTAATCACTACAGTGTATACTACTTTTTGAAGGTATTATAAAGCGCTTCTCTAAACTTCAAATCACATTATAACTTACAGGAGAGTAAAACAGATGTGATCTATGGCACTGAAAATCACTCTCTTACACAACATTACCCTCTTCGAAATAAAATGACAGAATTACTGAAGTAAATATGATTTAAGGATTCTCAAAATGACCATAGGAAACCATCTACTCAAAAACATTTCCATTTATTAGGGTGATGTATCATTGTGAAAAGCAATAACTCCTGATTTCTCTCAGGTTTCTCGCATTTGGAGCTTGTCCATCAACAGAGTCAAATTATCCCCTAGCCCGGCCACTCTCTGTTAAAACACTACGATGTTTACATGACTTTGGGTGCTGTTTACACTTGAAGATGCTGGAGACCCAAACATAACAGATATATATATAATTATACATAAGAAAATGTAAGAAAACTATTTCTGGATTGTGGAGCAATTAAAGGAGCTGTGGTTTGACTGTTGTTCTACCTTTTGTGGGGTGGTGATGCTGTTGCTAACCTCTTTCAAAGTAAATGGTGTCTAAATCTCTTTTTCCGCTATTGCTCCAGATTTTTCCCCTGGGAAGTGGATTAGTATGGAGGAAGGTTGCACTGACGGATGGAATTGGCTTAGATAGAGTTTCTCACTGAGAGAAGGAATGGCCCTGAAAACTCAACACTGAAAACAGACGGATTACCAGCAGTCATGCCTGCCTTTCTTTTTTACTACAATTTCTAAAATGGAGCTTGATTTAAGCCCCCCAAAATGTGTAAACAACATCTTCTTGAATAGTACTGGAACTGGAACATATACAAAACATTGTTTTTAATGTCTATGATGCTAGATGGACTATCTACAACAACTCTGAAAAGCTAAGAGAGAAAATCAAATGGCACTCATATATTGACGTGTCCTCTCAATTACCCTTAACATACACATTGGAATGATTGAGGTCACCCAGCTTGGACTATGGCCAGTATCAGTAATGATTGTGATTCTCAGATATCCTGTATTGCTTTTTAATCGGTATGTGTGATAATTGTGACCATTGATGTACATCGTAGGTCCATCTGCTTGGCAGAGAAGTAGATCCTAAACCATCTGTGCTCCCAACACATTGCTAGGGAAGTGATATGGATAGGTATTGTCTGGGAAAGATCACCTCGGGTGGTACGTTACTACTACTCTTCATCTGGGCTCAGGCACACACACACACACACACACACACACACACACACACACACACACACACACACACCCACACACACACACACACACACACACACACACACACACCACACACACATGCACACACGTACACACACACACGTACACGTACACACACACACACACACACACGTACACACACACACACACACACACACGTACACACACACACACACACACACACACACACACGCACACACACACACACACACACACACGTACACACACACGTACACACACACACACACACACACACACACACACACACACACACACACACACACATGCACACACGTACACACACACACACACACACGCATACACACACACACACGCACGCACGCACAGCTTCAGTAAAGTTTAGTGCTCTTGCACCATTAAAAATATACACTGGAGGTGAAATATTGTAGACAAAGAGTCTGTCAGTGTTTTCTCACTCGCCCTGATAAGACCAACAGGGACTAAAGTTATGTATTATTCATTTTTTCTGTAATAATGAACAGTCTGTTATTCTAAAATGTATATAAATGAACTAATCTGATCCTTCTAAAACAGTGTTTCAATTCCTCTTCTATTGATGTACTGATACTTTGATCATGTTGTAGTAAATTAAATAAAAATGTAGACTCTTTTCAATCACAGCTTGTGCAGGTATCTTCCAACAGCTGAGAGAGAGAGAGTCTTTGTTTTATTCCGGCCCTGCAGGAAACCTAGCAGCTTGAGTGGGCTGAAGCCCTCAAGGATGTTGTGATAGTAACACATACTTAATAAATAAAGAGCGTCATTAGTGATTAACATTGTGTCTATTTTAATAAATGCTTTGAGGATTTATTTTCTTAAGGATATCTAAGATGGTGTAAGTTTTGGCCGATGCGGAATGTTTGGAGAAGCACGAGCCAGCTGCTCTACAGGGATACATAAGCACCCAGGGTTGTTTATTCACAAGGCTATAACCATTAAGCATCGGCCCTCTCAGCTTCTCCCTCCCTCCCTTCCATACAGCCATGTTTGGGAAACCCATGGTTTCTTAACCTCCCAGTAACTCTCAGCCATAATCTCTCAGTCAGTCAGTCACTACGCCCGATTCTGTCTGAAAACGGATCATAGCTTTGACATGACGGTTGAACTACTCTCCAGACTCCGACATCCTGGAGTACATCAGTAAACATGAGGTAAATGGACCTGCGATAGTGGGGATCTCAAAAAAAACTATCCTTCCCCCTCCTCCACCAGCTACCTCCAGCAATTTTCCTGAAGACTGAAGACATCAAATGGATGTGCTAAAATCCCTGCTGAGCCTGGTCCTTTAGCTTTGGGTCTGATACAAAGCCTCACACCTCCCGATCTGCTCTGTGGCTCAGCGGCCCACAGTGGCTCTGGCCTGCCTGGCCCATCTCTGGCTGGCATCTCCCTCTCCTCTGACATCTGCTCGGGGTTGAGGTTTCATTCATGAGGGGGGCACGTGGAGTCAATCTGCTCTTTGGGAGCAGAAAAGGAGGCTTGTAGTTGCCTTCCAGGGTGGGGATAGGGATGATAGATGTGCAGAAAACACCACATTGCATCCTTCTTCTTCTCTTTTTGCTGGCAGCACCACCGGGGTGCTATATCTTCAACCTCTCACAGCACAAAACAGAAATTGAATGTTTTCTTTCATATCATCCTCCTTCCACCCCTCCTCTTCTCTCCAGATTGACAGACAGGCCTCAGACAGTTCAGGTGACGAGGAGGAGAGAGTGAGAATGGAGATCGAGAAGGTGCCATGTTGAACACTTCCTAAAGAAGGAGGCACCATGATGCTCTAGTCAGTCTCAGTGCAAAACTCTGGTCTCCCAGGCTATGTTGGCAAATCACTGGCGGCGACTATTTAAGGACATGACAGATTGTGTTAATGTGTCTATTTTGCCCATCAAACTTGAACCAGTTTTCTGAGTCTTTATTTATGTCTGTGAGGAATAACACATTTATTGATAGAGGAGAGCAACATAAATCATGTTCTTGTCATATACAAGATAATGCATGGTTTTGGTTTGAGCAATGCCTAATGCTGTAGATTCAAATCTTGGTCCTCACATGAGGGAGAAAATGTATGTGTTTTAAGATTTTTGAATAACATTGACCATGAACCGTTTATGATCATTTGTACAGTATATTAATTTTTTTAAATGTAGGTACACGAATGATTGAAGAAAATGCATCTTCAATAATGCAACATTTTGCACTAGTTGAAGTTCTTTTGGCCTAGATTTGAAGCTATTCAAACGTTTAGCCACCGTGCTTCTACATCGGCATTGCTTGCTGTTTGGGGTGTTAGGCTGAGTTTCTGTATAACACTTTGTGACATCGGCTGATGTAAAAAGGGCTTCATAAATACATTTAATTGATTGATTGATATCCCCAAAATACCCTCAATAAGAGGAAATAACATATTGGATTATGGGTTTATGGAAGACAGTCCCCTTCTTTGTATTTCTATAAAATATCAGTTCTCTTCCACAATTAACTTATCTTTTTGATGAAATCATTAAGCCTTTTTAAGTCGTTAAGTAGCTTCAGTAACTTGCTCCACTGGCATGTTATCGCCGGAGGGGGGGGGGCGCACAGAACAAGGATTGTTTCATCCCCATGTAATTCCAATCTAAGGCACTACTTCTAACCTAAACACAAGTGGCATTATTCTTCAAGATGAAATCGCTGTGAAACATTTGTGAGGCATGTTGCAGATTACAAGTGGAAAGAGATTAAGCATTAGTGAGTGACTTTTAGGAGTTAGTTCAGTTTTCTGTTCTAATTCTACTTCTCTGGATGGGGTTCAGATCAGAGACACAAAATTATTTCGTTTTAGAATAATGTCCCAACTTTCATTACTGCATTATTACTGTTCTTACTTCTACTAGAACTAAGATGTCCCCCTCTTTTTTTCCATATAGAACATTTATGTTTCTAGTTTCCGCTTTCACCATGTTAATACCTTTATTCCATTTTGAAATGTTAAGTGCCACCCATACATTACATGGTCATGTTCCTATAATATTAAGACTAGAACTTTAAAAAAGCACTTTGTCATTTTTTGATTCATGTTATTTTAGGTGTCCATTTCTATGATCTGAAAAGATCACTATGGCAACATAATGTCTACATAAAAGGATTCAGTCTGGACAAGCTGTGAAGCAGTGGTTGCACCAACGTTGCTACTTTACTGTAGCATTGCTTCATTAATGTGGCTACATCAAGACTCTTCCATGTTAGGGTGGAAACAGCTCCAATCCTCATGGTTCCACCTGCACAGCAAAAACAGCCGGGCAAATCCATTAGATAAAGATAGTCAACTACTGTAGCTAATTATTCTCAAGATAGAATTATCTAGGCAACGTGTTGATTACATGGGGAAATATCTTACAACTGCATTCATTCTAATTGACTTCTAAGTAATTAGACCAAAGGGCACGTCAAATCCAGTTATGATTCATTACAGACCAGTTAGTAAGTACATTTGCTTCCCAGTAAAGGATGTATGCCTGGGATATGCAGTTGCAGATATTTTATTTACTGCAGGGCTGTAGGCTGCAGTTTTACGATTGTTTGTTGGTGATCAAATAGAAGTACAATATAGGATAAACTTATTGATGCTTTTAACAGTACCATACTATGAGTGGTCACAATAAATTGTCATGCAGCTGCTATAGGGACACAAACAATCACAAGCAAGTCAATATAAAATCTTCATTAATGTACAGTAGTGTACATCGGCATCATCAATATACACCCTTATTTCAGTTTCTAAAATACATGGATAATAATATGGAGTTTTGCATGGATTATTTTGTATTTTTTAATGGTTGTTTGTTGAATTGTTGTTGTTCTCAAACTCTTTAAAAGTAAGCTAGATTCCCTCTTTGTTGAGGTCACTCGCTATATTTATATCACCCATCATACGGGGAGGCAGGCAGCCTAGTGGTTAGAGCGTTGGACTAGTAACCGAAAGGTTGCAAGATTGAATCCCCGTGCTGACAAGGTAAATATCTGTCGTTCTGCCCCTGAACAAGGCAGTTAACCCACTGTTCCTAGGATGTCATTGAAAATAAGAATTTGTTCTTAACTGACTTGCCTAGTTAAATAAAGGTTTTTAAAAAATCATGTTTTCAACAGGCATATGTTGACTAAAGTGAATAACATGTCACCTCCAGAAAATCAACGAGGCTCTATAAATATTCCTCATCAACCTCGTCAAGAAACTGAGAAGGCCAAATGTAAACAGAGTTGTTAGTGCTAAATCCTCTCTCTCTCTCTCTCTCTCTCTCTCTCTCTCTCTCTCTCTCTCTCTCTCTCTCTCTCTCTCTCTCAGCAATTTTCAGTCCTTCAACAAGGTACTTACCTGGAATTGTGTTGGTAAATATCCAGCTGCGTCTAAGGAGGCATAAGTCATATTAAACATAATCAATGTACGTTAGTCAGGGCTCTGGTATTTTGAAAGCAAGTTATTTTATTTCTCTGAGATGTGCCAGTTTGATATACTTTTTATATATAATTCCATTGGAACTCAATAGAAAGACATAAATGAACTGATTTTGAGGTAATTGATAATTGTATCCTTTTGTTTATTAGAATCTTAAATGGTTATTATATTTCATTCATCACCGTCAGAATTAGACGCTCATCCATGTTTCTCAAATGTCACATTTCTAAGTTGTTGCAAACGTCAAATTTCAAAGTGTTTAAGGTTAGGCATTAACTCTGAATGGGTTAAGGTTTGGGATAGGCTGAAAATACATCTCAAAAACAACTTTCTATCGCTGGATTCGAACAGGCAACCTTTGGTCCCAGAGGCAGATGCTCTGGTAACAGAGCTCACTGTTGCCTCTAGTGGCCAGTTTCAATGTCATCTCCTGACGTCCTCAGATATGGATGGACGTTTAATACTGACTTGTATCACGGGCGACCTGGCTGGTTTTCTCAGCTATACATCGTTCACCCTGAGGACTAAGACTCTTATAAGGGGATTTCATGAATCACTTGCCACGAGGAAGTGATTTTATGAATCCGTTTACATCGTCCCTAAACCACAAGATATTTGTATTTGCCCAAGAGTGCTTTTGGAAGATTAAATATTTGTTTTAATCCATCAATGATGGCTAAAGCTGACAACATAACCACACGAAAGTGAAAATAAAGACACACAAGCCATGCACTCTGAAGATTAGGCCCAGCCTCCATGCAGCTACCCCTCTGGGATTATGGAGTTGTAATCAAAATACAGAACGGTTATACTGAACATATCTGCTTTTAAAGCTGGAATCCGTAATGGTGAAACTGCCACGTCTGTTTGCGATATTACAACAACAAAGAAGTTACTTCAAACAACGGACAATGGTTTTTTTGCACATAATTGCAGTCACAATAGAACAGCAATGTACTGCAAAAATGTTTTACCACGATGCTGGATGCTCCTCTCCTCTGTTTCGTCAACAAAATAAAAACAATAACAAATGTGCTGGGGGCGAACAGTGGCGCTATTTTCCCTTGTGCAGATTTCAGCATTAGCATATTAATCGCACAAATTTTGCTTCTTGTTTGATCTAGGAATTTGTCTTTTAGAATTTGAGGTGAAACCATGAAAGTAAAAATGTCACCTCAGTATAATAAAAAATCTGAAGGTTTGTGTTGTAGTATTAATTGAAGTACTGTATCTTGTCATTAATAGGAGCAGTATGTAGCCGCTGCACACATCATAACTGGTTATTTTGGAGCTGCACATATAAACATGTTGTAGCCTTTCTGCAGACCTCGTGGCCTCATGGGTGGAATGTTATTCATCTTTTTCATAATTCATAAACATTCTTTTTTTAACAAAAATCTGGTGTTTATGTCAAACGGTTTTGTTATATTTCAGTCTTCTGTGATGTATATAAAGTGTAATATTGGGATGCAAACTCAAAATGTAATACATTTCATCTCTATATCTGACATGGTACAGGTGTCTTCTCTTTTGAAGCCCATAACCATGTGTGTGAGGTGCATACTTGGGTTTCAGAGTAGATTTGTTTAAGACTACCAAGAAACAATCTGTGTGACCCTGATTTAGCCCACTGCAGTAAAACGTTTTAATGGCACCTTATAAAAACAAACCCACTAGCTTACTTTAGATCCACTACCCCAACATTCATGGATCTGTCTCCACTCTCTTGTTTTAGAGATTGAGACAGGATCCCTGTGAAATATGTACTCTTTCCTCCATGCAATATACAGTATATAAAATAAGCTGGCTAGCTCCTTTGCAGTCAGCCCGATTCAAGTCAACAATATATTATCACTATAATCATAACCGTTTGCATTTAAGACCCACTCCAGCCTAGAACCTCATTTATCACCTGATTGACTTAACAAAAGTCACATCTCAATAGGTGGTCCAGGTGTCCTCTGACATGGCACAAGTGGGGGGGTGGGTCTTTCCTCTTTTGTCCTCAATTACTCCTCTATTGTTCCCCCGGGGGGGGAGGGGGGGGCGATGACATCAGAGAGCGCCATCAGACCAACTCCTTGAATTGCCAAAACCTTGAATTTTGCAATTGTGTCTAAAAAAACAACAAGATTTTGCTCAAAACATGTTTTGTTTACCCTTAAGCATGCGTACTTCACTGTACTTGGAATATATTTTTTCAACGGGAAAAGTTCAGAAAGACCTGGAGTAGGACTTTAAACTCTACAGTATGATCACGCTGGTAGTTTATACAGGTAGAAGACATCTATCCCTCTCGATCTATCTTCCCGTGCCTATTCCAAATCATACAGCCAGGCACCTGTTGCCCTGAGCACACAAACACTTCATTAGAACAACTGACAAGCCAATGGGGCCCTGAGGTTTGATGGCCTGGCTTGCTACAGCTCTGGTAGCGGTGTGGTAGTCTGGCCACGGCTGGGCCTATAATAGGCAGAAATTCAGCATGGTCTTGAAGAGCTACTGCCCCCTAGAGTTCATTCTGTCTCTGATGGTCACTTATAATATTGTTCTGTTGGCCCACAAAGACATTTTAGGTCCACTTTGATTTTACAAGAGAAATTGTAAATACTAGTGGTTCACTGTTATGTGTTAGTCATTACCAACTAATGTAGTAGCGCATGGAATAAACAGAGTCAATGATACTCTAGGTTCTGTGATAGGAAGGTCTTTCTTTCTTTATTAGAATCTGTACATGAAAAGCCTCAATGTACTCTTCAAGGTGTCGAAAGCGTTCCACAGCAATGCTGGCCCATGTTGACTCCAATGCTTCCCACGGTTGTGTCAAATTGGCTGGATGTCCCTTTGGGTGGTGGACTATTCTTGATACACACGGGAAACTGTTGAGCGTGAAAAACCCAGCAGCGTTGCAATTCTTGACACAAACCCACGTGCCTGGCACCTACTACCATACCCCGTTCAAAGGCCCTTCAATCTTTTGCCTTGCCCATTCACCCCTCTGAATGGCACACATACACAATCCATGTCTCAATTGTCTACAGGCTTAAAAATCCTTCCTTAATCTGTCTCCTCCCCATCATCTACACTGATTGAAGTGGATTTAAAAGGTGACATCAATAAGGGATCATGGTTTTCACCTGGATTCACCTGGTCAGTCTACATCATCAGTTCTTAATGTTATTTATACTCAGTATATGTAAATCGTTTTGAAGTTGAAGGGATATCTTCCTCCACAGAAATGTTAGAAATCTATTAATGCTTGCTCAATGAAGAATCCAATCAGATTTTCTTGACAAACCAGAAAGAATATACAACGAAAAGTCAAATAATTTCATTTTCATGTGTAAACAACAACCAGTCAGTGCTTTGTATGTTGGGGCCCCGTGGCTGTGCTTTGCTGTGTAAGTAAAAGAAGAGGCCTTGGTGCAGATGCCAGAGGAGAGAGGTGTCAGAACAGGGGCAGGAGGAGAGGAATGGAAGCAGCCGGTCCTTGTTTAATTAGTGATGGCTCCTTTACAATTTACCAGTAGAGAATTTGCCTTGTTTATAAACCAGATCCTGTTTTTCTAATTCTCCCCTCTAATTTTGTTTCTTGGACAGGGAGTGGATCTGGCTCTTTTTGGACATTAACTAGAAAGCTCTCTCTCTTTCTCTCTCTGGGCCCTGTCTGCCTCCATGCATAGCCTTGGCCAGACTCACTGAGGCCTTTTGTATCCTAGCCCTCACTACATGTGTCTTGCGGGGACGGATAATCGGCTTGGAAGAGTGCAGTGTGATGTGGTGGGAACTGGGGCTGCTCGAGGGTCCTCTCTGAAGGTGTTTGTTGTTAAATAGAACAATTCAGCTAGCTCTTTAGAAAGCCTGACAAAAGCAAATACTCCCTGCTGAACATTTTCTTAGCCCGTCACACAAAGGCTCAAGTTTGTTTAAGAAATTGCCGCTAAAGAAAGCGTCAACCCATTAAGGTAATTATATGGAACCTGTGTCGTATAAAGGCTTAATTGATGTTAATGTTTGTCTAATTGGGGATTCAGGGAGAGCAAAGGACTAAAGGTCTTCATAGCACTTTCAGGCGAGTCTCTGAAAAGGGTCCTTCTGGTTTTCACACTTTCCACAATGGCTGCCCGTCTTTCTCACATTACGGCCTGTTTTCAGCTCCTTCCAGCATTCTGCAGTACTACTTAGAGCACAAAATAAGGGTGAAGAGCCATTGTCTAGTGCAAGCACTTCTCAAAGAGTGTTCCTGACAGGGATTGTTAAGGGACTCATGTAGGAGACAAGGGGGTGTGAGGGTGAAAGCCACTGTCATCCACTCCTGTCATGTCTCCACTGCTGCAGCAATAGGCTCCTAATTGCTGCATCAGTTTTTTTTTCTCCCATTCCTCTATTCTTTTAAACAAATACTTCACCCAGGCTCCTCGTGTTCTTACACTCATATTGCACAAGTTATCTATTGTGTCCGCCAATGTATTTACATGTTTTTGTACAATGTTCATGTGTGAGTGAACATTTGCTTAATTAATTGAACGTTTTTTTTTCTCCTCTCCATATCTTCTAATGGGGAATGAGATTCCTGTAATCTAACAGAACAACAAGTCACAGAGAAGAACTCTCCACACAAACCAATTATTTTCTCTGATTGTTTATTTAAGTCTGAGACATTATCTGGCATAATGTTTATCTGCCTCTAGTTTATGACTACTCCATAATTGATATACACACAGTTATAGAGTGATTAGTGGGGGTATGGTTGTTCACAAACAACATACGCATCTTCCATGTGAAATATGTTGAATAGAAATAGTAGAGTGGGGCTAGAACTGAGAATTAGAATGCTGAACGGAGATAGAACCGTGAGTTTCGACCCAGAATTACAACCCAGAGTGGGGGTACAACCCATATTACACCTTACTCTTGTCTAATTAACCAGTTTCATAGTCTGTTATGATTGACAGAGCTAGAAAAGACAAAACAGATAAATGTTTCCCACATTTTATCCTAGCCTGTCCTCCTGATTCTGAAACACCTGCATGGCTAAATCCAAGACGCTAGCTTTGTCTCTTTCAAATATTTCCCCTCGGTCTAATTGCTATAGCATGTGTAAAAACCAACGCATGCCTTTCTATGTTAAGCTAAAATAGGAGCAGTGGTGAAAGGACAAGTGATTGTGCGGCTGTCAGACTCCCGCAGGAGTCTCTCTTTGCAGACGGGGAGGAAGTGTGAAGGGGAGGACAAGGAAAGGCACTTCATTTAACTTCCACCAAGCTGATTGGAGTGGAGAAGGCAATTCAGATCTTAAGTGGAGTTCCCATCACAAACCTGCCCCTCTTACCCAGCCGCACCCCTACCTCCACTCACCCCTCCCACACCCATTTCTGCACGCACAATGTCAGTCAAAGCTCACAAGGCAACCCTGGCCATATTCAACAGTCCCTCTACCACCACCACTAGTGAGTAATGAATGGCCACCAAAAACACACTGGGTGCTTCCCAAATGGCACCCTATTTCCTACATGGTGCACTACTGTGGCCAGGGCCCACAGGGCACTGTGAAGGGAATAGGTTTGCCATTTGGGACATAACTCCTGCCATCGAGGTACAGTAACCCTAGGCCCAGGCATGATGTCTCTGTTCCCCTTCCTGATTAACTCCACCCATTCGATGAAAGAAGGCGGTTGACAAGCAGCTTCCTTGACTCTGTGTGTTTGACTCTGCCCTTCCCCCTCCCCGTCCCTGGCCTTGCTGCTGGGCTGGCTGGCAAAACTCCATCTCCAGCCGAGGAGGGAATTAGAGCTCTCTTTGCATTGGCTGGCTGCCTCACCTGCGCCACCAACCCCTGTATTAGAAATATGTCAACTGCCTGACACCAACACAATGACCAAATAACCACTATACCTCGGAAGAAAAATACACTCAACTTAAAATGATTTTTTCCATCGAAAAAAGAGATTTGGTTCTTCACAAGTGTAGGTTTATAATAACAGGAACCTACTGACTATAAGTGACCGCTATTCATGCTGTACTTTTTCATTTGTCAACAAGCAAATGGGGCACTATATCTACATGTACACGGTGAGGACAATCTCTTGCCATGAAATGAATGAAAAACATGGAATTTCATCACAAGTAGTTTGCCCAATTCTGTGACAACAATGAGCCTTCTGATAGGGGCAGGCGGTGGTTTTACATGACATATTATTAATATTCCTTGATTGATTTGAAAAGTAATATTAAGTAAGTACTTAATACAAGTACTGTAGTTCACTTCCCCACCGAAAGAGTTTCTATCAAAATGTCATCCCTGGCAACGAGGCTTAACATAATCACAGCGTTTTGTTCAGACCAATTATCTGCAAACCCGTCTACAAAGGGTCATGTTACTCATCAAAGTACTCTGAGGGTGAATAATGACCACAGTTCGCGACCCTTGACCTATCTGGATGACCTCTGAGAATATGTGAGTCAATTTCCCCCCATCCATGCTGCTGCCTTCTCTCCTCTCTGAGCCCTACTGCACTCCGGCAGAAAGAAACTTGACTCCACAGCAGCCCTGTAATCACTTTAGTACTGTTTTTGTTCATGGTAAGTGGACAAAATATTTGGATAATCTTAAACAAGCATAATAATTGAATATGTGATTTGGGTAGTAGCAGGTGTTTGGAACCTCAAGCTTGTCTCCACATAATGAAGCATTCGGTAAACAAAAGCAGAGTTGTTATGTTGCTTCCAGCATGCTGGGGGATATGCTCAAATGAAACAACAACTTTTGTTGATAGCATACCGTAATCATGCCGTTCCTCTACCACGCACTGTGCTGCTCTGGCTGAGTGGAGAGAAAGCATATTAATTCCTTCTCCAGCAGCTCTCATGTAAAGAGAAAGAGGGCCCTCCTTCTAGGGCTAAGCTGCTATTAATCATTATACACCAACAGGAAGGAAGTGAACAATCAAGTTGGACTGGGAAGAATGAAATTATTGTGATTATTTATTTATTATGCTCACGCCCTATATGGGTTTGTGGGGGGGTTGCAGTCCACTTTTGACTGGGCAGTCCCCCTGATCAAATGCTATTTAGTAATGATCAACGTTGTGGAGCAGTAAACACGTTTGATTTAATTCAAGGTTGGTCCGAAGGTAATATTGTGGCTATTTATTTACCATGTAATTACAATCCAAAAAATAGCATTTAGAAACCGAAGAGTGGGCTGGTGCATATTATTAGTTTAGGAACACTTAGAAAAAAATTCTATTAGCGTTTTCAGATTTAGCGTTTTTTTATAACTGTTTTGTAGCTAAGCGATAATTAAGTCATCTGAACATAACAAATATAACTCATTATAATGTCAGTGATTGATTTACTTACTTGGACCAAGTTACATTTTTGATATGATATCAAAAGTGCATCTTTGGATTATTGTTTTTTAACTAAGTGATAATTAAATGATCTGAACATCACAAATATAACTCACCATAACATCAGTGATTTATTTACTTACTAAGAAAAATGTTGATTTTCTACAGCTATAAGATACCAGAATTTTCCATTAATCAAAGCCAGGTAGCCGAGAGTCATCTTTGAGAGATGAATGGAGTAGAGAGGGTTGATTATCTCATACTTCTACTTCTCTCCCTGTTTCCCAGTCTGTCCCCTAGTCCATAGCCGCCTGAGCAATGGAGCAAATGGAGCAGCTGCACCCCCACTTTCCAAATAGCAATGTTTTTGTGGGGGAGGTCCCCCCGTCTCCCCCCACCCCCACTTTCAGACAAAGTCAGGCGCCCATGCCCTATTCCCTCCCATGTCCAGTCTTTTGTTCCCCAGTCATACTGATGTCCAAGGGAAGGCCACAAGACAGCAGCACAAACTATACCAGTCGCAAGAGCAACATGTCTGCCTCTTCACCTCGGCTTTAGGATGTAGTTTAGGGAGATAACAATAACTCTGTGGCCACTTAGTACCTCCCTTGTCTTGCTCTTTGTCCTGCACCTGTGGAGAATGGCCCTTGTGAACCAGCGAAGGAACAAGAGTCAGGTCAAGGGTCAAAGGTTGGGTCACTGTCAAGAGGAAGTTGTCTCTCAGAATAGAGTCACTTATCATTCTCATATAATGTGACAGCCATCTGTCAATCAATGAATTTCCTCAAGCACTTGTTGTATACTTAATGTAGCTTTCTCACAATAAGACACACTTCCACATAGCTGTAATTCGCTACGTTAGCTCGACAACGTTTCATGCAACATGAAATAATGAATGTAATTTTTTTTGCTAATTAAAGATCCTCTTCAAACAACCGTAATATATTTTTCTAGCTAGTGTCAAATAAAATGTAATAAACTGATTAAAAAAAATCATCATCAATATATAACTAATAACCAATTTTCAATCCGAAGAATTTAGTTTGGAATAGGTGACCAACAGATGACCTCTTGGTGTTTCAACAAAAGGTAATACCCCATGTGGCAGGCTGTTCATCTAGATGCCCAAAATGTGATTTATTTGACCTTTAGTCTCACCAGGTAAGTTGATTGACGACAACACATTCTCTTTTAAAACAACGACCTGGGGTGTGGGTGCCAGTGGAGAGGTGAGGGTTGAATCAGCCAGTTCTAAACTGGGGGTTGATTAGACGGCCAGGATCGTATCAGACTTAAGGTTAACAGCACCTGGCAGGCTAACTCCGGAGTTATCACCCTTTAGCTAGTATGCCTACTCTTCGGATCCAATCTTTTTGAGACTTATTGACTACTGAGGACTACCCAGAGTCAATCAGGACCTCGGTTGGTCCTCAATCTCTGACGTTCGCCTGATGTCAAATACTGTCTGAACCCAGGTCTAAGGGGGAAGCTGTCCTGGGAATAAAATCCCATGTTGAGTGGAGTGCAGGCCAGTGGCAGCACGGCATAGCGTCAGGGGGGCCGTGGGAAAGCATCTGACTTGCCCACTCCCATCAGACAGCCAGTGTGACTGCTGTGACAGACAGGGGCTGAGGCTCGTTGAGGTGTGTGTGACCAGCCAGGTGTGTGCGTGACCAGTCAGGTAGACAGGAGAAGACAGATCAGCAGCTGGGCCTTCCTCCCTCCCTCTCTCTCCTCCTGTATTTGCTCAGGTGGCATGCTGGTGTCAGGTATCACCTTCACAATGCACCGTGTTTGGAAACAAACATGACTCTCCAGCTTCTCAAATGAACGCTCATTCAAAACAACCTCTGGTTGGGTGAGACGTGAATGAGAATCTGGGCATGCTCGTCTCGCTCTCAGTGCTTGTGAAAACCAGTGATGTGGATTCTAATACATAAATAGGAATAGAATAGTGGTTTTCTATTATCTTTCATACTTTCCATCTCACTGGGACCAAGAGACTGATAAATAGCTTCTATCTCCAGGTAACCAGACAGTTAAACAGTCATCACTAGCAGGCCTTCACCCATGACCCTGCCCAGAACCTTACTCACTGTTCTAGCCGGCTACCACCCGGTACTCTACCATGCACATTAGAGACTGCTACGCTATGTACATAGTCATTGACCACTGGTCACTTTAATAATGTTTACATAGTGTTTTACCAACTTCACATGTATATACTGTATTCTATTCATGGCTCATCCTATATAATTACTGCTGTACACACTGTCCATACTGTCTATACACACAATATATATATATATTATTTAAACATTTTATACACACCATACAAACACATATATACACCCACATACATATATACCTGCATACATACAGTACATATATATATTTAGAATCCAGACTCTGACATTGCGCATTCGGATATTTCTTTCTGATATTATGTGTGTATTGTTATTGTATTGTTAGATATTGCTGCATTGTTGGAGCTAGAAACCTAAGCACGTCGCTGCACCTGTGATAACATCTGAAAAACTGTGTATGCGACCAATACACTTTGATTTGACATTGGAATGAGAGTTGAATACTGAAATTATTAATCTCCCTTTGCTGGCATTTTTTTAATCGTGTTTTTACCAAATGCTCCTCAATTACAAACTATTTCTGCTCTCATCTCAATACAAATAGTTGATTAAAACAGGCACTAGTGTATTTATTATTGACGGCACCCATTGTCTGAATTTACATTCGCTGTGTCTCTGGAAATCAGAGAGGGAATTACTGTGACGTGTGATAATAACATGCAGATGTGTTTTCCCTCCATGCAGTCACTAATCAGAGCATTGAGAACACAGCTCGACAGTGCACACACATACACACACACTGCATCAAAACAAGCAAATAGCTAACTAAAATTAAACAGGTGATACTTTATGTTCTTGGCTGAAAGCGTCAACATAGAAGGAGAGTGATAATGTGTTATATCATGTCACATTGTTTTCTGCTTTTAATAGATTTCCGCAAACCCTGGATGTGACCCAAATGGCACCCTATTCCTGATTTAGTGCACTACTTTTGGCCAGGTTTCCTATATAGTGCACTAGTTTTGACCAGGGAATAGGCTGCCATTTGAGCACAAGCCTTGTCTTCCGAGGATCACAAAAACAAATTAGCCAACAGGTAAAGCAGCTCTACGTGTTTTAAATGAATTCATCTCACACACGAAATAAAAATCTGCTGAGTGTCATACAAGACACATGCATTATATTTGATCCAATAATATATTCTCGTATTTTCCCATCTGATTTAATTGTTACATTAAATTCTCTATTAATCTACAAAAGGGTGGGATCCGAATTGGGAGAGTGTGGTTTGGTACACCGACTCTCCCACCCATATCAGTCACCTTAAATTGCAGTTCATGAGGGAATATGTGGGGGGAGATCAGGCAAACACTTGCCCCACCATTATTTCACTTTCCCTCCGTTTTTCCACTATGTTATTCCATGTTGCTTGACAGCAAATGGAAGGAGGGGTGGGAGGTGGGGGGGGGGGGGGGGTGGTAGTGATGGGGGGCTTGGAGGGCTGTGACACCTGCAGCTCGTCTGAAAGGCATGCTGTTTCAGTGCACTGTGGAGCCTTCTGCAGTACATTGTGTTGAGGCGGAGAAAGGATCTGACCCCCTTTACCTGACCAGCTGAGGCATTCGGGCCGCACAGGGACCCTGCCAACAGATTGGTAATGAGCGCCCTGGCTGTATCTGGGGTTTGCTAAGGCATCGCAGGTCCCCCCCCCTCACCTCCCTCATCTAAGGGGACTGTGGTCGAGGATAATGAGAGGGCTGGGACTTTCAATATGTCCATGATTCACAGAGACCATCCGTGCGGATTACCTTTCTTACCATGTACACAATGTGGACGTGGATTCCCAGGGTTAGGAACAACAGCCCGATTGGCATGGCTCGGCCCCCGGGGGGAGAAGGTCCTTTCCCAGAGTACAAACACACACCAGTCAGTGGGCCCATGTAGTTTGATGGTAAACCATAAATACCTGTTGGCCCACCAAAATGGGACATGACAGATTCATTGGAACACAAACACAAACAGTACCTGGTAGATTAGTACAGCGGAGGGAACAATGGCATCACCTTGCAAGGCGTTCACTCTCAAGTTAATTTAAAAGGATGGTGAGAAACAGTCTAGTGCAGTACGTCAACCAGCTGTTAAGGCGTCATCCTTGTGTCTTGAAGTATTAGAAACATTGTCACTGTAGTGTTCATCACTCTTTTCTCACTAGCTTCTCCCACCTGATTTTCTCAAAGAAGTGCCAGCAAGAAAAACACAAGGAACTGAAGGTACAAAGGAATGTATAGGATTAAACATAACTCAATATGCCCCTTAGAACAATATGTTTAGCGTTTGTATTTTGTAAATAGAGGCATGTATTATCAAGGAAATTGCTTGTGCCGATTCTGGCCTTTGCACTCTAGCTATTAGAGTCGTTCCTCTAGACATTGGCTGCAAACTGTCATTATGTTTGAGATAAATTGGACTGTCGACCATCCATTGCTCTCAATTATGTCCACTTTCTCTGGGCTTCGATAAATGACTTGATTACCTTTACACAAATGTTTTTTTTGTGCGTGGAACATTTCACTTTGAAAATCTGGAGCAGGTCGTGTAGATCTGTAGGAAACAAATCTAATGTAATCCCTTTTTTGGATTGCATTTTAAGGCAGCAAAATGTGAAGACCGCAAGGGGTGTGTAGACTTCCACTAGGCAATGTAATGACCCTCCACCTTATATCATTATGCAAGCAGTGGAAAGAGAGAAAGCTATGAATAAATCTATGAATAGAATTACTTTGCATTAATCGTCAAATCTTCAGATAATGACAAATATCCACAGAAAAGCCCCAACCCATCTATTTATATTGAGCATATCGTTGAGAGCTATCCATATTTAAAACATGTAAAAAGATTTCCCCCTTCTCACAACAAATATCAAAGTGGTATGATATTCCAAGTAGTTAGAAGTATGAATGATAATAATGAATAGCATTTTCTCAGATTTAGTATTGGCACATTTGTGTATGCACAATCAGTGACTATCTAATGTAACAACTTCTTTAGCCCTTCTTGAATCTGTTTAGGCAGTATATCTTATGCATAAATACAATATTTCTCACAGCACCTTTTATTACGAAATAAATCAAAAGCCCCATTTCAGTTTTTACATACTTCAGATACAGTGTGATGTGATTGCATGGTGGTTTTGGCACTCGTTGTGACACACATTTGGTGAATGTGTAATAATTTACCAATCTACCTCAAGTAGGAAATGGACTCTTTGATTAGCACTGATTCGCACAGAAAGCACAGACAAGGGGCCAGTGTAATATTATGATGTTCAGACTACATACTCCAATCATTAAATAGCCCCTTACAAGACTGAGATTGGATTACTACCCTCCTCTCACAGTGCAAATTTCGGCCACATACAATACCTGTTTTGATCACAACACTTGGAATAACAATAATTCTACCTTGCAAGACTCTATCTACTACCTCCTTCTAACCAGCTCTCCTCTCGATGCAGTTCTAGCTGGACTACAACAGGTCTAGGCTAACCATTACAGCTGCTAGCTGAACTAGAGTAGGTCTAGGCTAACCATTACAGCTGCTAGCTGAACTGGAGTGGGTCTAGGTTAACCATTACAGCTGCTAGCTGAACTAGAGTAGGTCTAGGCTAACTATTTCAGCTGCTAGCTGAACTGGAGTAGGTCTAGGCTAACCATTACAGCTGCTAGCTGAACTAGAGTAGGCCTAGGCTAACCATTACAGCTGCTAGCTGAACTAGAGTAGGTCTAGGCTAACCATTATAGCTGCTAGCTGAACTAGAGTAGGTCTAGGCTAACCATTACAGCTGCTAGCTGAACTAGAGTAGGTCTAGGCTAACCATTACAGCTGCTAGCTGAACTAGAATAGGTCTAGGCTAACCATTATAGCTGCTAGCTGAACTAGAGTAGGTCTAGGCTAAACATTACAGCTGCTAGCTGAACTGGAGTAGGTCTAGGCTAACCATTACAGCTGCTAGCTGAACTGGATTAGGTCTAGGCTAACCATTACAGCTGCTAGCTGAACTAGAGTAGATCTAGGCTAACTATTTCAGCTGCTAGCTGAACTAGAGTAGGTCTAGGCTAACCATTACAGCTGCTAGCTGAACTGGAGTAGGTCTAGGCTAACCATTACAGCTGCTAGCTGAACTAGAGTAGGTCTAGGCTAACCATTACAGCTGCTAGCTGAACTAGAGTAGGTCTAGGCTAACTATTTCAGCTGCTAGCTGAACTAGAGTAGGTCTAGGCTAACCATTACAGCTGCTAGCTGAACTAGTGTAGGTCTAGGCTAACCATTACAATTGCTAGCTGAACTAGAGTAGGTCTAGGCTAACCATTACAGCTGCTAGCTGAACTAGAGTAGGTCTAGGCTAACTATTTCAGCTGCTAGCTGAACTAGAGTAGGTCTAGGCTAACCATTACAGCTGCTAGCTGAACTAGAGTAGATCTAGGCTAACCATTACAGCTGCTAGCTGAACTAGAGTAGGTCTAGGCTAACCATTACAGCTGCTAGCTGAACTAGAGTAGGTCTAGGCTAACCATTACAGTTGCTAGCTGATCTAGAGTAGGTCTAGGCTAACCATTACAGCTGCTAGCTGAACTAGAGTAGGTCTAGGCTAACTATTTCAGCTGCTAGCTGAACTAGAGTAGGTCTAGGCTAACCATTACAGCTGCTAGCTGAACTAGAGTAGGTCTAGGCTAACTATTTCAGCTGCTAGCTGAACTGGAGTAGGTCTAGGCTAACCATTTCAGCTGCTAGCTGAACTAGAGTAGGCCTAGGCTAACCATTACAGCTGCTAGCTGAACTAGAGTAGGTCTAGGCTAACCATTATAGCTGCTAGCTGAACTAGAGTAGGTCTAGGCTAACCATTACAGCTGCTAGCTGAACTAGAGTAGGTCTAGGCTAACCATTACAGCTGCTAGCTGAACTAGAATAGGTCTAGGCTAACCATTATAGCTGCTAGCTGAACTAGAGTAGGTCTAGGCTAAACATTACAGCTGCTAGCTGAACTGGAGTAGGTCTAGGCTAACCATTACAGCTGCTAGCTGAACTGGATTAGGTCTAGGCTAACCATTACAGCTGCTAGCTGAACTAGAGTAGATCTAGGCTAACTATTTCAGCTGCTAGCTGAACTAGAGTAGGTCTAGGCTAACCATTACAGCTGCTAGCTGAACTGGAGTAGGTCTAGGCTAACCATTACAGCTGCTAGCTGAACTAGAGTAGGTCTAGGCTAACCATTACAGCTGCTAGCTGAACTAGAGTAGGTCTAGGCTAACTATTTCAGCTGCTAGCTGAACTAGAGTAGGTCTAGGCTAACCATTACAGCTGCTAGCTGAACTAGTGTAGGTCTAGGCTAACCATTACAATTGCTAGCTGAACTAGAGTAGGTCTAGGCTAACCATTACAGCTGCTAGCTGAACTAGAGTAGGTCTAGGCTAACTATTTCAGCTGCTAGCTGAACTAGAGTAGGTCTAGGCTAACCATTACAGCTGCTAGCTGAACTAGAGTAGATCTAGGCTAACCATTACAGCTGCTAGCTGAACTAGAGTAGGTCTAGGCTAACCATTACAGCTGCTAGCTGAACTAGAGTAGGTCTAGGCTAACCATTACAGTTGCTAGCTGATCTAGAGTAGGTCTAGGCTAACCATTACAGCTGCTAGCTGAACTAGAGTAGGTCTAGGCTAACTATTTCAGCTGCTAGCTGAACTAGAGTAGGTCTAGGCTAACCATTACAGCTGCTAGCTGAACTAGAGTAGGTCTAGGCTAACCATTACAGCTGCTAGCTGAACTAGAGTAGGTCTAGGTTAACCATTACAGCTGCTAGCTGAACTGGAGTAGGTCTAGGCTAACCATTACAACTGCTAGCTGAACTGGAGTAGGTCTAGGCTAACCATTATAGCTGCTAGCTGAACTAGAGTAGGTCTAGGCTAACCATTACAGCTGCTAGCTGAACTGGAGTAGGTCTAGGCTAACCATTACAGCTGCTAGCTGAACTAGAGTAGGTCTAGGCTAACCATTACAGCTGCTAGCTGAACTAGAGTAGGTCTAGGCTAACTATTTCAGCTGCTAGCTGAACTAGAGTAGGTCTAGGCTAACCATTACAGCTGCTAGCTGAACTAGAGTAGGTCTAGGCTAACCATTACAGCTGCTAGCTGAACTAGAGTAGGTCTAGGTTAACCATTACAGCTGCTAGCTGAACTGGAGTAGGTCTAGGCTAACCATTACAGCTGCTAGCTGAACTGGAGTAGGTCTAGGCTAACCATTACAGCTGCTAGCTGAACTAGAGTAGGTCTAGGCTAACCATTACAGCTGTTAGCTGAACTATTGTAGCTCTAGGCTAACCATTACAGCTGCTAGCTGAACTAGAATAGGTCTAGGCTAGTTTCCTACTGCATGGCGAGGAGTTCTGTTATCCCAGAATGACTTCTTACGCCCCAAGGTCGAGGTTATCAGAGGTTATGAGACAGAGGAACAGCCAGCTCCTACACGACTCTTTATTTCTGTCTCTCTCTCTCTCTCTCTGTCTCCCCCCTCTCCCTCCCATTCTCTCTCCTTCTCGTTCTGTCTCTCCCGCCCTCTCTCTCTCTCTTCTCTCCTCAGGCTGAACTCATCGTGGGCCACCAGAGTGTTGTTTATCTTCTCTAGCCAGGGAACCAGTCTCTTCAAATACCTCTGCTGGCTGTTGATTAATACTGTTGGACCACTGGTATAAACAACCATGACCAAGTCAACATGCCTTGGATCAGAATATTTGTAAACAGTCGGGCATATAGATGACATAGCAGGTGAAATCCAGTCCAGTTGTCAGCAGCAGTGTCAGTTCACCTCTAGCTCAGTCAGCTGGGGAGAATATGGCTGCGCACTTCTCTTAGGTGAATAAAATAGCTAAAATATTTGATGTTATGCTCAGGTCAAATATACTTATTATTCAAAGATGCATGAGCAAAACCTGTAATGTCTACAATGATTTGATGTTAGATAATGTCAAATATAGCGTACTTGGTTCATTATTTAAAGATGCAGAGACTAAACTGGCAATCATGTGAGATATTCCTATACCATTATCATTACTGTAGGCAAATCATACCTACAACTATCAAATAAATATTTACAGACTAATAAGAGTCCATCGGAATATAACCCAGGTCACTTCGAATCAACCTGGGAAACTACTACAGGGAGGTTGTCAAAGCAGTAATTTGAAAAGGTGTTTGATGTGTTGAAACAGTCACAAAGCCCTTAAGTCACAAAGCCCAAATAATGTATTTTTCTGAGCCATGTGACGCTGCTTTAAATGAGGAACACAGAGGCTTACTTCATGTGACTGTCTAATTAGATTCCTCTAGGCAGAAGTAATGTCAGCTAGGCAAACTATTTGTGACACTTGGTTGAAAAAGAATGTGTTTCATGTAAATAGTCTGAGGACAATTACTTTGGCCAATTACATTGTCCTTAATTCATTTTCTTTTTTAAACTTTTCTCCTGAACATAAAATACAGAACGGTAATGCAGTACATAACAATAATAGAATGAGTAGTACAAACTGTAGCTCTGTAGCTTTAGCTCCCACCAGAGTAATGTAATGTATGTCAGTAATGTAATGTAAGTCAGTAATGTAATGTATGTCAGTAATGTAAATCAGTAATGTAATGTATGTCAGTAATGTAATGTAATGTAATGTAAGTAATGTAAGTAATGTAATGTATGTCAGTAATGTAATGTATGTCAGTAATGTATGTCAGTAATGTAATGTATTTTATTTTATTTTTTATTTTAATTTCACCTTTATTTAACCAGGTAGGCAAGTTGAGAACAAGTTCTCATTTACAATTGCGACCTGGCCAAGATAAAGCAAAGCAGTTTGACACATACAACAACACAGTGTTACACATGGAGTAAAACAAACATACAGTCAATAATATAGTAGAAAAATAAGTCTACATACAAAGTGAGCAAATGAGGTGAGATAAGGGAGGTAAAGGCAAAAAAGGCCATGGTGGCAAAGTAAATACAATATAGCAAGTAAAACACTGGAATGGTAGATTTGTAGTAGAGGAAAGTGCAAAGTAGAAATAGAAATAATGGGGTGCAAAGGAGCAAAATAAATAAATGAATAAATACAGTAGGGGAAGAGGTAGTTGTTTGGGCTAAATTATGACAGTAATGTAATGTATGTCAGTAATGTAATGTATGTCAGTAATGTAATGTATGTCAGTAATGTAATGTAATGTAATGTATGCCGGCCAGCCACAGATCATCTGTAGGAACTCAAGACAGGCTAAAGAGACATGGGCTTATGGGGCTGAATAAAATGATAGTGATTTTGTGAGGCAGACACCATCTCTTCTTGGAAAACACAGTATGGCTAAATAAACAAAATTCAACTGAATAGTGGCTAGCAATTTGCAAACAAATGCACTTTACATCCATTTCTACAAAGACAAGGTCATGTTACTAGGTTTTTGTGTACCCACAGGCAACCTACAGGATGTTATATTGCATTTACAACCAGACCTGGTTTCAAATACTATTAAGGGTGTTTCAATTACTGTCAAAAACATTTTGAAGTAAGATTTTGGATATTTCTTCTTAAAAAATACAAGTAGTTGAATATTGTAATGTATTTGGAAATACACTTGGAAAGTATTCTGCTGTAATGGCAGGTAAATGGATGTTGGAGATTAGTTAGTCCCCTACCTCATGGACAGTAGCCTCTACACCAGGGTTCTTGTCACTGTAAGGTAGATTTTGGGGTAGTAGAGTGTGCAGTGTATAGTGCCCCTTATTGGCCCCCCGCAGAAGTACACATAGATACTCCAGTAAACTTGATCCAGGCGTCTAGCCTCTCCTACAGTATATACAGTAATCCACATGGATGGTAAAGCACACTACAACCAGTAAGGGACAGATCCTGGAGGAGGGTTCCAAAATAGGGGAGGGTTGTCAAACTCTTTCCTTCTGCTTTGGGGAGGGTTGTGTGTATTTTTTTATTGGGCACAGGAGAGGGTAATGCATTTTTTCCCCTGGTTTACATTCACTCTTTTGCAGGTTTTACTATATAATTTCTTCCATCCTAGACACATTCCCCCATCTGCTTCATGCACCTCCCCTATATGAAGGTGTTTTGGTACATCCCTTATGCAATACACTTTTCCATATGCTAACTTTTACTATACCACAGGTCAATATAGTCTACCAGTCTAACTGTCTATCCTGCCCTCTATCCACCAGTCATAGCGACAATAGTGGTAGGTGGATCGTTTGTCCAGCTCAAAAAGCTCCCCTATTGGACTCGTATCCTACCTACGCTAGCCTACAACACCACAATGCAATGAATAATTGCATTATTGTTTGCAAAAGTGAGTATATAATTCTACTCTAGGCTGCAGTGGACATTTTATTTGAATACTGGTGCAAAAGCCCTGTGATATGAATGTTTCATTCCATTTGGATCAGTTTTGGGTCTACTCTGAACAGTTTGTGAAAGGCACAGTAAGTCATCCTATAATAATGTGGCCACTTGCAGTGAGCTCCAAAAGTATTGGGACAGTGCATTTTTGTTGTTGTTTTTGACTCTGTACTACAGCAACTATGGATTTGAAATGATACAATGATGATGAGGTTAAAGTGCAGACTGTCAACTTTAATTTGAGGGTATTTTCATACATACCAGGTGAACCATTTAGAAATTACAGCACTTTTGTACCAAGTCCCCCCGTTTTAGGGGACCAAATGTATCGGGACAAATTCACTTATATGTGTAGTCAAAAGTTTATTTGGTCCCATATTCCAAGCACACAATGATTGCATCAAGCTTGTGACTATACAAACTTGTTTGATGCATTTTCTGTCTGTTTTGGTTTTGTTTCAGATTATTTTGTGCCCAATACAACACATTACTGAGTACCACTCTCCATATTTTCAAGCATAGTGGTGGCTGCATCGTGTTATGGGTATGCGTGTAAATATTAAGGACTGGGGAGTTTTTCAGGATAAAAAATAAACGGAATGGAGCTCAGCACAGGTAAAATGCTAGGGGACAACCTGGGTCAGTCTCCTTTCCACCAGACACTGGGAGATGAATTCAGCTTTCAGCAGGACAATAACCTAAAACACAAGGCCAAATCTACACTGGAGTTGCTTCCCAAGAAGACAGTGAATGTTCCTGAGTGGCCGAGTTACAGTTGACTTAAAATGGTTGTCTAGCAATGATCCGGAACCAATTTGACAGCGCTTGAAGAAATTTGAAAATAATAAATGGGCAAATGTTGCACAATCCAGGTGTGGAAAACTCTTAAAGACTCTCAGCTGCCAAAGACTTGACTCAGGGGTGATCTTTATCGGCATTTCATTTTCAATACATTTGCAAAAAAAATCTAAAAACATGTTTTCACTTTGGCATTATGGGGTATTGTGTGTAGATGGGTGAGGAAACAAAAACGTTTAATCAATTTTGATTTCAGGCTGTAACAGAACAAAATGTGGAATAAGTCAAGGGGTGTAAATACTTTCTGAAGGCACCGTATATGTATAAAAGAAATCAATCAATCCAAACTGTGCAGCGGCCATTTGATGAATGGAAAGAGACATCTGTTACAAAACACCAAAAAGTTGAATGACATTCGGAGAGATTGTCTAGCCAAGTCTTCGAAACTGGGTAAGTCTACAAGGTAGGGAGGTATGTATATTCTATTTGTCAAGATTGACATAGTCTATTTATTTTGGTGTTGAAAATGTAAACCATGATAATGAAATGCCCGAAGTTGGTATGCTTTGTTTATTGGTTGTCTGGTGCATTGGCACAGAAACCTGTTAGTGGAAAATTCGATGCATATATTTTATATAATTATAAATATGGCATCAAAATATTTCCCCCTAGTTGATCATTGACGACAACTGGCTCTGATTGTATAGTAATGAAACAGCCAGTGCGAGTGAGCTCGTCCATGGTGGTCGGCGAACCCTCAACCTTCTGGCCCATAACCCTGCGTGAAATCACCCGTGCCACAAAAGCATGCTGAAGTGGCAAAGTCGATATCCATGTTTATAAACACAGGATTGATACAGTTATTATTACTTGTGGCCGTAAACATTATTTTGAGTTAATTCTAAGGGGGGAGGGGGGTGCAATTTATTTTACAGTACAAGGGGAGGGTCATGTGAAAATATTGTAACATTGGAGGATTTTTTTTTAATGACACCTTGAGTTGGACCAGCCGTCAATATATATATTTTTATTTAATCAGAAAGAGGAATCCCAATGAAATCAGTCTTGGATGACATTAGGGAAAAAAATGTTTTACATATATGTAGAATTACAGGCTGTGAGACTGCAATATGTCTTTCATATCGAACATTTACACATTAGAGGTGATAAAATCTAAGATTAAATCACAAAATCCACTTGCTCTCAACACCTCTAAAATGTCGTGAGAATTTTCTTCTCTCTCTGATTTAGGTCAAAGTAATACTCTCTCAGTCAGCCCTACTGTGAGAAAGTAGAACATTACGAAATCCATCATATACTGAACATTGAGATTATCATTCAGAACTATACAAGTTTGTTGCATGCCTAACAGGTATTTTACCCCGAAACCTCTTTATCCAAAGGACACGTGAGAGAGAAACCAATCAAGGGACTTTATTATTTTTCCTTTAGTTCCTGTTCAAATTGAAGCTATCCTGGGGTCTCTGTAATGGACAGTTATCCAATCTCCCTCACTCTGATTGAGATGATGATGCTCATATGAAAGTAACTCTCATTTCATGCCTTTAGAACATTGGTTTGTCATAGGGGCCCTTATTAAAGCTCTGGACTCTAATTTTCTCTTTCTCACTTAGGGGTCTTTTATGATTATGGTTACCAAGGTGACGTTATACACGGCTTCAGCATACACCACTGGTGTCACCGTTGTGAATAACAGAGAGAGCAAGGTGAGTAAGACCAGGAAAATTGCATGCCATTACTGTTAATATTTACTCATTAAAAAATCCAGCAAACTGGAGGGATGCTTGCACAATTCCTAATTCTTTAAATCAACCACTGAACATACCCTTCATTATGACCCGGCCACTCATTTTCGTATATTCCCTCTCTCTCACTCTCTCCCTATATATCTTTTTAAAGGACATTAAAAGTAATACGGAATTAATTAAGGGCATTAAATTAGGATGAGAAGAACTTTCTTTAAAAAAAGATTTTTTTTCCCCCATTGCTTTTTACATAGAAACAATTACTTTGATGGTGTTTTACTTGCCATCTAAATGATACAGTTTAATGGTTTTGGAAGAAGCTGGTTTAGGAGAAAATGTTACATCCTTTTTAAGAAATGTTATTGTGAGTCTTGTGTTTGGAGTCCATGCATTACTTGACAGCTCACTGTATATATACACTATAGTGTAAAATTAACATTCCACTAGGTACAAACTGCTTAAATCAATGTTGTTTCAATAAAAATGTTCTATGTATTGCGACATGGAATCTATGTGGAAAATACATTGGCTTTGAAAAAAGTAATACACTTTTGTTTTGAGGGTAAAATTTCAACCACAGGATTAGGTCATCATTGTAACCAGGGTTGGGGAGTAACAAAAACCCGGTTACATTACCAGCAAAAATATTGTAATCAGATTACAGATACTTTTGAAAAACTAGATGATTACTTGGAGGATTACTTTTGAATTCAGAAAGGATGTTTGTGAAAGAAAATCTGACACTTCTCTGTTTTCTCAATGACATTCAAATTAGCATTGAAAAAAAGGTGGAAGTTTATGTTTGTTCAACCGGAGGGAGTTTGACCACAAGTCAGAGACCACTATGATGACACACCAAATGTGTTTGATGGATTGCGGATAGGAGCAGGAATAGGCTTTTGTAGGCTACAGTCATTTTTTTACTAATAAATTATATATACAGTACCAGTCAAAAATGTGGACACACCTACTCACTCAAGGGTTTTTCTTCATTTTTACTATTTTCTACATTGTAGAATAATAGTGAAGACATCAAAACTATGAAATAATACATATGGAATCATGTAGTAACCAAAAAAGTGTTAAATAAATCAAAATATATTTGAGATTCTTCAAAGTAGCCACCCTTTGCATTGATGCCAGCTTTGCAAATTCTTGACATTCTCTCAACCAGCTTCAGCTGGAATGCTTTTCCAACAGTCTTGAAGGCGTTCTCACATATGCTGAGTACTTGTTGGATGCTTTTCCTTCACTCTGCGGTCCAACTCATCCCGAACCATCTCAATTGGGTTGAGGTCGGGTGATTGTCGAGGCCAGGTCATCTGATGCAGCACTCCATCACTCTCCTTCTTGGTCAAATAACCCTTACACAGCTTGGAGGTGTGTTGGGTCATTGTCCTATTTGAAAAACAAATAATAGTCCCACTAAGCTCAAACCAGATGGGATGGTGTATCGCTGCAGAATGCTGTGGTAGCCATGCTGGTTAAGAGTGCTTTGAATTCTAAATAAATCACAGACAGTGTCACCAGCAAAGCACCCCCACACCATCACACCTTCTCCTCCATGCTTCATGGTGTGAACCACACATGAGGAGATCATCCGTTCACCTACTTTGCATCTCACAAAGACACAGCGGTTGGAATCAAAAATCTCAAATTTGGACTCATCAGACCAAATGACAGATTTCCAAAGGTCTAATGTCCATTGCTCGTGTTTCTTGGCCCAAGCAAGTCTCTTCTTATTATTGGTGTCCTTTAATAGTGGTTTCTTTGCAGCAATTCAACCATGAAGGCCTGATTCATGCAGTGTCCTCTGAACAGTTGATGAAGCATTTATTTGGGTTGCAATTTCTGAGGTTGGCAACTCTAATGAACTTCCTCTGCAGCAGAGGTAACTCTGGGTCTTCCTTTCCTGTGGCGGTCCTCATGAGAGCCAGTTTCATCATAGCGCTTGATGGTTTTTGCGACTGCAGTTGAAGAAACTTTCAAAGTTCTTGACATTTTCTGAATTGACTGACCGTGTCTTAAAGTTATGATGGACTGTCGTTTCTCTTTGCTTATTTGAGCTGTTCTTGCCATAATATGGACTTGGTCTGTTACCAAATACGGCTATCTTCTGTATACCACCCCTACCTTGTCACAACACAACTGATTGGCTCAAACGCATTAAGAAGGACATTCTACAAATGTACTTTTAAGAAAGCACACCTGTTAATTGAAATGCATTCCAGGTGACTACCTCATGAAGCTGGTTGAGAGAATGCCAAGAGTGTGCAAAGCTGTCATCAAGGAAAAGGGTGGCTATATTTTGATTTGTTTAACACTTTTTGGGTTACTACATGATTCAATATGTGTTATTTAATAGTTTTGATGTCTTCTCTATTATTCTACAATGTAGAAACTTTTGACTGGTACTGTATGTATGTATGTGTATATATATATATATATCCATTGATTCTTGAAGAATATAACTTATAAATGCTTCAGGAGCTCAAATCAACTGTCACACTCCATAAGAACCCAAAATATAAGCTTGTTTTACTCCAATGTTTGTAAACATTGTAAATGTAAACAAACATTGTTTAGCCTCATAAACAATCATGTTGATATCATGGATGGTCAGTCCTTGCATCCATAGCTCTGTCTATTAATCTGAGAGTGGTTACATTTCTCCAGGCCCATCCCTCAGCTTTTTACCAAAACAGAGGCGGGGTGAGCGTTTTGTTATTGTTTCATCTGTGGATTTGCCCTTTAAAACAGCTGCATATTATCAAGATATTAAAGTGTCACTAAAAAAAAGGTAAACAATTGGCCTACAGCAAATGCAGCATATGGCAGTCCTTTTTCACATGTAAATAGCACTTTTCAGTAGCGCTCAAAGCATGCCATTCCATGAGCACAGTATTTATTTTCAAACTCGAATCAATGAGCCCAATCAGTCCTCCATGACAACAAAATCATAATCAACAGAGTAGGGCTGGCTAAACGGTCCTTAGTTTGGGGCTATGCTCAGGTAAAACAATTTGGCTAATCTATACTTCCATATTTCTATGTCCTATTCTTGAAGATCAAGAGGTATAACATTTATTGGAATGACTGGAATTCTGATAGACATTGGTTTTTAATGTTAAGATATAATGTAATCGTGTTATTATATGTAGTAGAAAGTGATAGTTTAGAAGAAGCCTACATAACCAACCCATAAAGTAACATTTAACATCCATATATGGCCAGCTATGTAAACTTTAACATTGACTTATCATACAATAAATGTTGTTCAATTGGTAACATACATTTGTGTCTTCTTCTAATGCCACTTATGGGGAAAGTAATCTAAAAGTAACTGAATGTAATCAGATTACGTTACTGAGTTTAGGTAATCCAAAAGTTACATTACTGATAATTTTTTTTGACATGTAACTAGTAACTGTAATGGATTACATTTAGAAAGTAAACTACCCAACCCTGATCGTAACCAATTTTCAACCTAGACAAACCTAGTATAAAATATTTTGAATTTGTACCTTTGAAACAATGTCAGATTTTCAACGTAATGCTCACTATAAGAAAAAAATAACAATAGGCTTGGCAGCACCTCCTACTGAAGAGTTGATCTATCTACAAGCTAACACTTCGGTGTCCCATCCAGGATTTTAACCAAGCCCAGCCCTGCTTAGCTTTACATGTCACTGACTATTACCAATGTGCTATCATGAGAATAATTGTTGAGAAATCTCCACTTAATAGACTGTTGCTATCCAAGCATTACAAAGGACAGGTTCAAGAGATCAAATGAAATGTAACCATCCTTTATCAATCATGTATAATCAATGATGCTATTTAGGCCTATATAGCATTTGGGAAGTCATCAACAGCTATTGTTGCAATTCAGCCCAGGATTCAACTAAAAAATGGACAATACATGTAGGCCTAGGGATTCAAGCTCTGGTTGATTTTAAATGGAATCTACAAGTTAATGAATAAATATGTTGGATTTACTTCTCCATCTCAACCAAAAATAAAAATTAAACAATATGATAAAATCAAATTAAACTGTATTTAAAGTTAATTTGAAGTTTAATTTGATTAAATTTAGTCTTATTCTTTAATTGAGATTTTGGTTGAAATAGAGATGTGAATCCAACATATGAATTATTAATTTGTAGACAAACTGGAATTAAAGCCAGACTCAGTGGCAGAGATAGAGCTATCCAAGAAGAACATACATACTTCTAAAGTTGATATTTGGTTGTGTTGTCAACCAAACACAATTCAATATTACTTTTGTAAGACAGTAAATAGCCTAACGTTAAGGTTATCTTACAAACTAATGTAACAGTCTTTAATCAACCTTAAAATGAGTAACACATCCAGGGCCACATTTTGAGGTTACTGTAACAATAAATGCCTTACGTAATCATAGATGTTCAGGGTCCCCGGTCTGTGGAAATCTTTACAATTGCTATAATAATCTGCACAGAATCTCAAACGACACTGATCACTTGCACCATGTACTTTAATGTAATCTCAACTAAGTGCAATCCAGGCCATTTGGTTGCACTGTTAGATCAAGCATGGTGATAACACATTAAGTTGTTGTAAAAACAAACAAAATATCTCACATTGTATTCCCATTTCAACTTTGGCGTCCTTTTAAAATGGCTGAAAGTGTAGTGATAACACATTTATGTGACAACTAAACCAAAGATCTGACATTGTTTTTCCATTGGAATTTGATTGTGCTTTTAGACGGTTGAAAGCATAGTGATAACACATTGGGAATTCAACAAACTTTTGTCTGTCTTTTTAAGTGGGTGAAAATAGGTTGGAATCTCATTGATTGTATCTACCAAATATTACCCAGTTCTCCATTTTAAAATGACGTGGTGCACCCAGTAGGATAGCTGTTATTGAAAAACTATTTAAGGAATCAAATAAACGTTCTAATATTAATGTCAAACTTTTTAGGGGGGAAATTCCTAGGCAGTCAAACATATTTGCATTCATCTGAAGTCTGAGATACAAAGGAGTTCCTCCATCTTATTTAGGTAATCACACACAGGTCAGTCAAAAGCCTGTCAAACGCGGTGGGTAGGGAGAAACTAAACTAGCACTCAAGAGCAAAAAGAAGGTCCGGAAAATAAAATGGATATGTTATTTTGTATTTCCAAAGCATTCTTATTCTACACAGGATATGACATATTTTCATTTAACTTTTGATTCTACAGATTATTCTCATAAACTCTCTTTTACAAAAGAGACATGTTCAAATGTTCCATGAAAAAACAGAAACTGTACTACTGTACATGATAAGCTGATGGTATGTTTTTGCTTCTTTTTTCCTTCGGACAAATTCACCTAGGTCCAGCTCTCGTCAACATTCTACTGTCTGTGAAACCAAACCAGTATCTGACCTACATTCCCAGCAACTGGCACACAGACGGATAATTCATCTGAATAAAATAAATCCATGATATAACCATTGACTAACTGAGGAAGGAGATAGAGTGGGTGGACTGACAGACAGAAACGGCACGTCAGTGACACAAAGAAAGCTGCTCCGAGTACTAAGTACGCATCTTAACATGAGCAGGCCCAGCCCAGTTAGAGTTAAGACCAATATTTACATTCCTCTTAATTGCTAATTACAAGAATAACATGCTTTGGAGAGGAAGCATGATCAACAGACAGCACTAAGGGAAGATCCGGGCAGACCCGTGTGGCGTAGAAGAACACTAACATTGACCTGCTGTGTCGATGCATAGCCAGAGAGGAAGGTTTGTTAAAACCCTAAACCTGACTCCCTCTGCCAAGCCTGTAATCCCACTAATCTCCACCATATTGCCCAAGAACAAGCAGAGACTCAGCAGCTAGGCATCCAATGCCTGTTTCCCTCAATCCCAGCCGAATGCACCCACTCGCTTGGTCAGTCTGGCAAACCACGCTTAACGCAAACACACAGGGACGTTGCAGTGTTAGTGGTGTAACTGCACAGAGTTTGCTGTAGTGGTGGTGGACGGTGTTGGTGGGGGAAATAAGGGAAATGCTTCCCTGCTCGACCACTTCTGCTCTTGGCCCCTTGCGTGCAAGGCAGGTTGTGCCCATTGATGCCAACTATTACATTTCAGACACAGAGGGGCTTCTCGCTCGCCGGGTGGCTCTGCACTGGCAGCCGGAGAGAGAGAGAGAGAAGTGATGACCCAAAATAACTTAGTCCAACAACTTCTAGGAGAGTACGATGGAATAATCAGGGTTTTTTATCTATAGGCCTATCTCTCTCTCTCTCCTAGCCAGAGTCAGAAACAGAGACATTTTGCAGCAGAGTGAACGTTGAGCGATCAGCACGGAAATTCTATGTGAGCCTCTTAACTACTCTGTTACCAAACAGCTAGCAGTAACATAACAAACAATCATATGAGCATAAACAGGCAAAGTGTGAAATCCCAGGCAAACAGACCTTGAGGGAGACGGGAGAGAAAAGCCTGTGAACATGCGTATGTGAATCTGTCTCAAGATGAATTGACAGGAAAATTGCTTCATGACTTCAGATTTTCTCTACCCGCACAAAGACAATAGCCTGCAGTGGATACAGACAACAGCACATTTGTGTTTGGCCTAAATAAGTTCCCTTGATGCTCTCTGACACAGTGCGGTGCAGCAAGGTTGATACCATCCCAGCCCCTATCCCGGGACCCAGCATTCCGCACCGCTAACTCCCTGACACTTCCATGAACCATGCACTTGAAATGTTGCACAGTAATTGATGTTGATCCTAGCATGTGTTCAGACTCCACTGCAAATTAAGACGGAAAAGGTTATCATAATATTTAGCTATCCTAATTTGTAGAACTTGAACTGCTCCCTATGGGGCATCCAGAGGATACATTTATTGATTTAAGTTTAAGTTTTGACTAAGGGGATGGCAATATTGCCGAAATATTAAAGAGAGTAGACACTCCAACAATCATTTGGCAGCCTAGCTGTCGGGACGGAGGACTGACCAGGATGTGGAACAAAGACTTCAGCCCTCCAACTCCAATATCTGAAGGGCTTCTCAGTGGGTGTGAAGCAAAGTGCAAGGTTCAGCTTAAAAGAAAATGTGCCGTTGTGGATTGTGTGCCCCTCCCCTTACCCAACCCCATTTAGCAAACCTCAGGCTCCCTCTAATGGCATTAGGTATTCCATCTGTGTATGCTATAAAGTTCTACTAATTCTAATAACTGATTGTCGTTATTAGATTAAAAACTATTTGCCACTCTTTTTCCAGAGCTAGGGCACAAATTACACAAGCATTGAGAGAGTAAATGTGATTCAGGGCCATTGGAGGAGTCATTTTATTTAGTTGATTCTGTTGAATAATTGGAATGGATGGAATGTTTAATTGATGTAATATATTTTGATTAAGAACATCCAATGTGGAGTGTGTGATTTGTAGGGTTATTCATTCAATTCGTCTCAATGTCAGGTTCTTTAGTTGAACTATTTCTGGTTTCAATTGGAACCCAATGTCTGTAATACTTTAGATATGTATTTAGACATTCCTTGTGCACGACCTAGCCACATCTAGGGCTATAGTTATTGGAAAAGTATGTTTCATTTGTGAAACTTATATTAAAATATATTTCCTCTTCTACAGACAGATAAATAAATAGGCCTATTCCATGCAAGAATGTGTGTTGTCATATTGTACTTAATATTTCAAATGCAAACAGATTAAAACATATTTTTGTTTCCCAATAAAGTGGCAATGAGTGTATTATTTATAAAGACAGATCCCTATCAAATGTCGGCATTTTCAGGAAGTTATATGCCGATGGGTATAATAAAAGCTTAATTTATTTAACTAGGCAAGTCAGTTAAGAACAATTTCTTATTTACATTGACGGCCTACCCCGGCCAAACCCGGACAACGCTGGGCCAATTGTGCGCCGCCCTATGGGACTCACAATCACGGCTGGTTGTGATACAGCCTGGAATCGAACCAGTGTCTGTAGTGATGCCTCTTGATGCGGTGCCTTAAACCGCTGAGCCACTTAATGCAGAGAACGGGGTTAACTTTTAATTTGTTCAAATGTAAGCACCGTTCTGATTCAAGTGAAAAGGAAATAATTAGACCAACCAGCTGACGGTTTTAGAGCCTATATCTAACAAAATGACATAGAGTAAATAAATGTATAGCAGACATCAACAGATGCAATCTATGACATAGGCTAATAGCACAGGCCTACAATCTTACAATAGGCATACAGTGAGCTCCAAAATGATTGGGACAGTGACATATTTTTTGTTGTTTTGGCTCTGTTCGTTACCCGACCAAAAGTAACTAACCTCCCGTTATTGTAATGGTGAGCATGATACTTTCTCATTCATCATATTCACGATTCATTCAGGATTATCCGTCATCATGGTAGCATCCACATTAATGTAGAAGTGTTTAGAAACATATTCTATTCTTATTTACAATAAAAGTGACTCGAAAATGACACAATACATTATTTACCATTTATTTCTATTGGGCCAAAGCAAACAGCAAATACATCCAACAAGTTTGTAGTCACAAGCTTTATATAATCATTGCATGCTAGGAATATGGATCAATACTAAACTTTTGACTACTTTAATACACATAAGTAAATTTGTCCCTAAAATTGCGTGTGGGGGGGACAACGACGACGACTATGTACAAAACATACTGTAATTTCAAAATGATTCACCCAATTTGGTTGAAAATCCCTCAAATTAAAGCAGACCATCTGCACTTTAACCTCATAGTCATTGTATCATTTCAAATCCAAAGTGCTGGAGTACAGAGCCAAAACAACAAAACATGTGTCACTGGCTCAATACTCCTGGAGCTCACTGTATGTACGTCCGAGTGCAAGTTGTTGACACGAATTAGGCCTACAAACTGAAAAGAAAGAAGATGAAAAAAACGTTCATTAGGCTAAATAAATATATTTGCTCCCTGTGATAGGCTATTTAAAGAGTGTGGTTTAAAACTCAGTGTTAGCTGCAGGCAATGTTTGTGTGCGTTAAAGGTCTGTTTATAGCGGAGTTAGTTTCGCTTGAAAAGTTGTCTCATGCTGCCGTTGCTCACTGGCCGCTGCAGCCACGGTTGTTGTAAGGAATGTGTTTGGATTTGCAGAGTGACAGAGGGCAGAGTACAACTGCAGGTGTACATTCTTGAGACCGCAACCTGCTATCTACTCAACACCACACTATTCCGCGCGCTAATGGGTTCGCTTCGTCCGCATGGGCTCATGAGCCCAGGCGCTATAGTCCCGCGCTCATAGGGAAACAACAGATCTATAAATGTACCTGTGTTGTTGTGTCAAATAAACACCAACGGACGCGTTAATGGTCACCAAGCATTCTATATTCAAAGTTGAGAAACTCTTTTCAAATTATCCTTTGGGACCGACATGGAAAGGAAAACAGTCCTGACACAAAATCAATATCAGACGAGGAATCAAAGCCATCACTAAACGGTGCAGGGAGAGAAAGGCAGACCACCTGCTGTAGTTCAGTGTAGCCTAGCCTACATGAAGAAGTGTCGTTTGGTTGGTAGGCTATGTTCTCAAAATGGACATGCCCTCCTCGTCTTGCAAATGGATGGTTTATTATAACAATTCCACATTTGATGATAATGGCGTTTTGTGGCTATTCATTTACTTTATGCACGTCGAGTCTTTTATTTAGTTGTTTTCTGTGTGCAAACATGGAATTGGGTGGAGTAGGAGTATTTGTCTGTTTTCTTTATTGTCGTCTAACAGAAGTACTAAATAATTTAGATGTGGTAAACTGTTCTTCCATTTGTTTTCCTTTTGGCAGAATTATTTGTGCCAACAGTGACAGGATGAATAAACGAGTTACTAAGGCAACAATCCCATGTTTTCTCCGGAAACAGAACATATGGTTTATCATCGGTAGAACTTGTGATTACTCATTAGCATATCGACTACATTTCTTCTCCTGAAAATCCATCATACAACCCGCTAGAAAATAAACGTTGTCGACAGCTCTCTTCTATTTTGAATAAAATGTGACAAACCTCTGCAGTGCAAACAGAATATGCAGATTAAGCTAATACATGACTTTTATGTGATTTTGATTGATTTATGTATTTTTGCAGACACGGGGCCATTACAGATGAGGGCAATTCGACGTGACATTTTCAGTCACTAGTAGGGCCTATAAATTGTTTCCATTCTTTGCATCGTTTTTTCCCCCGGTTTGATTTGATTATCATTATTGAGATGTCTGTTTGGTTCTCTTTTATTTGGTTTGCGCGCGCGCTGTGATTAAGACTATGACACAATATTACAATTATTGTTTATTTGTGGCTTTTTCCCGCCATAGAAATATAATTATCATGTTATAATTGTTAACTAGTAAATCTTATTTAAAAATAATAGTATGAATATTAGGATATTTAAATAACAATAATAGTATTCTAATAACAGCAACCAAAATAACAATGTTAATAATAATGTAGCCTAATAATAATAAATACAATCAGTTACATTATTATTATTTAGAAATAGTAACACTAACGATAATACAGTTGCTAATAAGAACCATAGTAGACAAGTACAATAAAAAATGTCATACTGAACATTTCGGCGCTTAATTAAATCCTCGGGAGACCAGTGCTTGACTTGGGCAGGAGCTCACCGGAGCTGAGTACCGGCACCTCACATTTTCTACTGCTCGAGCTCCTGTTCCTCTTATAGAATATTAGCTCAAAAGTAGTGTGGCGCTCCTGCATCTAAATATAAACAGCAACGGCACCCAAAATGAGTACCGGAACCTATTTCAGTCCAAGTCAAGCACTGCTGAGACTAAATTGTAATTTCCGTTGAGTTATACAAGAGAAATCGTGCGTAGTGCACACCCAAAGTAGGCTATAGTCTACAGCTATAACGAGTGAATATCCTGCCTTTCCAAATATGTATTGCTGTATTTCCATGGGCTCTTATTGGATATAGGCTACAGTATGCTATTTGTGATATGTTTGTAATAATGTTCTTAATAAGTCAATGATCCTAATTATTAATGCGTTCAAAAGCCAACCTTATCTTATAAAGAGAAGAGGGCTGCTGCCTTTTTCTCTCTCTCGATAGGCCACATAGCTAATGATGATTTTGCAAATCTTTAATCTAATCATGCATCTATAGCTTTCAGATGGCAAGGTGTGAAACCTCTTCCGCTCTTTGGACAAATATGCGAGGAAGTGCACACAGATTGCCTACTGCATTCGTTTATGTTCAACAGAAATATGAAATAAAGCAAATGAATTGCGCTGCATGGTTATCATACTCTCAAATGAATTTGGTAATTTAAGTTTATGGTAGTTTCAGTAGACTAATATTACTGCAAGTAAAAAGGATGCACTTCGATCTTGTTGAGTTAATAATGCTCTTTCGATAGAAATATAGGCTACATGGCGTAGTGTTTGCAAATTATTTTACTTGAAGTATTCACTGCCATTCTTATTTTTTTTGCAGTTGGCTATTTGAGTATAGCCTACAATAGTATGCTATGCTACGCAAATCAGGGGCTAAATCACAAGGCCGGTACTTGTTTTGTCAAAATAGAATATTGTTTTTGTCATGCATGGAATGCATGTGGCTAATATCAACACATATTTGTTTTCATTTAGTGTATTTCTTAATTTTGTATGTTTTTCTTGTGGCCCTTGTTGTCCAAATAAACACATAATAGGTATACATGGACACTGATCCATTGGCTAAAAGGGGAAACATTTTGTATTGAGCGCCATCTCCTGGTAGAATAGAAATGGCTGTACATTCAACAGTGCGTGTAACTTCTAAATGTGCCTGTATAAACCACCTACGTATTCTTTGCCTTCGTCTCTACAGTATGAAATGGATAACTTAAATAGTTCAAATAATACAAAAATAACATATCTTGCTTTTTAACGTGATTATGAATCAGTCCCCCCAAATGAATCACCCAACCGACCTATAGGCCTTTGTCTATACATCAAATCAACCATCCAATTTTGATTGTCCTCCCTCTCAATCAGATAAATGCAATCTCAACAGGGATCTCTAAGTGAATAATGCTTTCGCTCACATCAGCGCCATTCAGATAATGTACATATGGTTTGGCTCACCTTTAGCTTGACTTTCTCTTCCCAGTTTGTGTGTGTGTGTGTGTGTGTGGGGGGGGGGGGGGGGGGGGTCTTATTTCCTCATCTTTCTCCATGATTCTCCCATTCTCATTCTTCATGCAGTTCCCCTAAACTACGGATGAAGATGCAGCGTGAGTATGGGTGACATGTTTTAAATAACTTGCAATTTGTTAACAATGTTCTTAAAAACTCGTGGCCAGTGTCCTCAAAATGTTGGGCAGAATATAAGGCATTAGGCGATGAATAAGGGTTTATACTAAAGCAAACTCACAAACCATTAAAACAAATCTGAGTTAGTAAACACTTACATATCTGCTTTGAAACATCTTTATTTAAATATGTAGCCAGAGAAAATAATTTCTTCCCTGCAGGCAATAATGCATTAAAGGCTGGTTGCAATTGCGCAAAAAGCACAAGCATACTGTACAGTAGCCACATACATTCAACATTCAGCATCACATCATGAACAGTATCAACACTAGACTAGAAAAGCAGCTAGCTGGTGATGAAGTCAGATGCTTACAGGTATTCTACCTTCACTGTTTCTCTGTATCCAGGACTCAGGATTCTGTCTCCACACACTTCCAGCCTACAATGGGGTATCTATCACCCCCCCCTCTCGGTCTTTGTTTTTCCACCATCCAGCTTTACTGGTTTTCGGTGAATTTTCATCATACTTTAGTAATAATACTAGTAATAGTAGTAATAATAATAATATCTGTTCTCACTCTGAGTAGCACAGGTTTGTCCTGAGCACTCTCGTTGGGTTGCACCCAATCACATCATTTAGTTTTGACTAAATCGTTTGGCTTTTTGGAGGGATTGGTTGCTGCTGTTGAATTCAAGTGGAAATCCACTCAAAAACTAGTCCCAAAATGTTTCGGATGTCAGCAGTCAAGTTTTCAAGATACTGGACATTCAAGAAGCAAAGTGTCACCGGCCACATCATCATGAAAAATGCTTTTTGAAGTGATTGGTTGCTGCTGTTGAATTAATATGCAGTACACCTGGATGATCACTCATACCCAGAGTATTACAGTATTAGTAATTAGATTCACTTACATTAAGCAGTTAGGCAATACACCTGGTTAACTCCTATACAGACTATTGGAAATTCGATTCTTTGTTCGTTAGGCAGTTAGTTTAAAGGCGGGGTTTGGATATCGAGCTCCTAGTTCCTGGCTGGGAGTGGAGGGGTCAGTCAGTTGTGCTGTGATGTGTTGTGGAGGGAGTGAGCAGGCTCTTAAGGGGGCGGCAGCAGCAGTGTACAGTACTGCAGCATGCCGACTCTTAATGGGGTAGCAGCCCAGCGTTTACACTATTGACCCTAACGCTGAGGGCCGTCATGGTGTCCACCTCCTCCGACTCAGGCCCCACCCCCTCGCTGACGTCGGCGTGCGGGTTGACCAGGTGGGCAGGGTACGTCAGGCCGTGCTGCTCGGCGTGGCGTTCCCAGCGGGTGTCATCGCTCTCGTGCGTGATGTAGCGCTGGTGCATCTTCCACTCTAGGCTGCGCAGATCCAACCACATTTGGTAGTCCTGAGAAGGACATCATTAGCAGAGGGGCACAGTAGTTAGCATTAGCCTATGGCATCAATTGTTTTCATGTGATTGTGTCAATTGGGTTTTAAATGCGACTTTTTGCAGCTGTTGGAGGACAAACTCCTTTCTCACATCTCTCTTCCTGTAGGGCATACGTGTAACCAGGGATGCCTGAGAGACTTACTGAAGCCAGGACTTGCTGAGAGACTTGTCCAAATGTATTAACTCTTCTTACTCCTTTGTGATATATACAGTACCTTTTTTATTTGCTACATTGTCTTTTAAATCTCTCATTTAGAGATGAGGGGTAGCTTACCTGTAGTCACAGATGGCTTAGAGACTTGTTTCCATATCTGTAATAATGTCTGTTAAATGTCTAGTTAAGTTCAGAGTAAGGTTTACCTGTAACCACGGATGGCTGAGAGACTTGTCCACGCTGTAGCGCTTCCTCATCTTGACTTGCAGCAAGTTATTAATGAGGTCAATTGCTGGAACAACAAAGCAGGCTGTCAGAGGATAACTCATGGTGGGAAACCTGGAGGATTTAGCACAGGCCCCTTTCAGAGCCATGTAAGGGCTAATGAGCAAAGCAAACATCATGTTAAGATTATTTCAGGGGTCATGGCTCTCTGAGCCCCAGTTGGGATTCTTGACCTTGAGGCCCTCCTCTATAGTACCAGGGATCGCTTGGCATTATGCACATGAATAGGCAGCAACAAGAATTTATTCTCTCTCTCTCACACACACTCTCACACACACACACACACACACACACACACACACACACACACACACACACACACACACACACACACACACACACACACTCTTTCTCTCTCTCTTTCACACACACACACTCTCTCTCTCTCTCTCTCTCTCACACACACACACACACACACACACACACACACACACACACACACACACACACACACACACACACACACACACACACACACACACACACTCTCTCTCTCTCTCTCTCACACACACACTCTCTCTTTTTTTTATTTTCTATGGTGGAGGGGTAACACACTGTTAGTTTACACACTGTTTGTTTTTCCAAAGTTAGGGAGAAAGAGGACAGAGTTTTAGTTTCCTGTGGTTTGGAAGGTGTGGTGTGCGCGATGGCTTCGCAGCCTAGCACAAAGGAGACGCTGTCGTGACGGCATGGATTCAGGTGTGTTCCTGAGAATGGAATTAAGGTGGAAGAGGTTCTGCTCGCCGTCGGTGAACAGGTAAGGTTCTGCTCGCCGTCGGTGAACAGGTAAGGTTCTGCTCGCCGTCGGTGAACAGGTAAGGTTCTGCTCGCCGTCGGTGAACAGGTAAGGTTCTGCTCGCCGTCGGTGAACAGGTAAGGTTCTGCTCGCCGTCGGTGAACAGGTAAGGTTCTGCTCGCCGTCGGTGAACAGGTAAGAGCTGAATTTATACATTCCGTAACTAGAACGAACAAAGCTGTGGTTGTGTTCATGAAAAGAGTGAATTTGGTGGGTAGGCTGATGGCTAGCGGAATATTTGTAAGGAATGTGTTGGTGCAGATTTCTCTCCTGTCGAGTCCTTCCACTAGAGTGGTAATCGCTAATTTGCCTCCGTTTATTACGGTTGATCAAAACCGGAAAGAACTGAGACGGTTTGATAAGTTTGCTAGCGGGTTTCGTGTACTGTCTGCAGGTTTTCAGGCAGATGCCGTTAAGCACGTTGTTTCGCTCTGGAGGCAAGTTTTCATGTTTCTGAATAACAATGAGCAACAGCTAAATGTGCATTTTAAAGTGAAGCATGGGGAGGGCCTCAACGCATGGTTTGTCAGCACAGATAGTCTACGGTGCTTTGAGTGTGGGGATTTGGGACATAAGAGCCTTGGCTTTTATGCCTCCGCTAAACACAAGTCTCAAAGTCAACAGTGAAGAGGCGAGTTGCAAAGAAAAAGCCATATCTCAGACTGGCCAATAAAAAGAAAAGATTAAGATGGACATAAGAACACAGACACTGGACAGAGGAACTCTGCCTAGAAGTCCAGCATCCCGGAGTCGCCTCTTCACTGTTGACGTTGAGACTGGTGTTTTGCGGGTACTATTTAATAAAGATGCCAGTTGAGGACTTGTGAGACATCTGTTTCTCAAACTAGACACTCCAATGTAATTGTCCTCTTTCTCAGTTGTGCACCGGGTCCTCCCACTCCTCTTTCTATTCTGGTTAGAGCCAGTTTGCGCTGTTCTGTGAAGGGAGTAGTACATAGCGTTGTACGAGATCTTCAGTTTCTTTGCAATTGCTGCATGGAATAGCCTTCATTTCTCATAACAAGAATAGACTGACGAGTTTCAGAAGAAAGTTCTTTGTTTCTGGACATTTTGACCTTGTAATCAAACCCACAAATGTTGTTGCTTCAGATACTCAACTTGTCTAAAGAAGGCCAGTTGCTTCTTTAATCAGCACAACAGTTTTCAGCTGTGCTAACATAATTGCAAAATGGTTTTCTCATGATCAATTAGCCTTTTAAAATTATAAACTTAGATATCTAGCACAGCGTGCCATTGGAACACAGGAGTGATGGTTGCTGATAATGGGCCTCTGTACGCCTATGTAGATATTCCATAAAAAATCAGCTGTTTCCAGCTACAAAAGTAATTTACAACATTAACAATGTCTACACTGTATTTCTGATCAATTTGATGTTATTTTAATGGACAAAAAATTAGCTTTCCTTTCAAAAACAAGGACATTTCTAAGTGACCCCAAACTTTTGAACTGTAGTGTACCTGTCCGTCCACGAAGGACATGGCCTGGTGGAACTGAAGAGCAGGGTGGCTGCATTCCGGCTAAAGGCAGCGCAGAGACTGCTGTACCATACTGATGTCGGCTGGAGGGAACCAGCATGCACGCTGCTGAGGAGAGCTGGCGGATTAGAGTTGGACTGGCAGCTGTTCCTCATGGAGCTGGAGAGGCTGAGTACAGCAGGTCTCTCAGACTTTTACTCTGCAGTGCTGAGGGCCTGGGAGCTATTAAGGCCCACACGAGAAGGGGGTGTGGAGCCTGGGCTGTGGGTGTGGGAGGAGCCTATCTTCCACAACCCAGCCATCCCTTTGAGATCAGTTCAGTCGGCCACCCTGCAGAGGCAACTGATGGCAGCGGGTTTACTAAGGCTGGGTGACCTGAGACTGCTGGGAGAGGAGGGGTGGAAAACCCCGGAAGTCCTGGCACAACAAACAAGAATAAAGTCTCTTAGGCTGCTGGAGAGATTCCTGGAGGAGGTCCAGGAGGCACTGTCTGAGCCGGTAAGGGGGGTGTTTGAGCGGCCAAAGGGGGAGGGGCCACCAATGTTTGCAGAGACTGGGGACTGGCAAGGGGGTCTGGAGGACTTGTTAGATTTTAACACTGAGCCTGGGGGAATTTGAGGGGGTGGGAGGTAAAGCCCTCTACAACCCCTGCATTAAGGTAAGGAATATTAGGAGCCTAACAGGAGTGAAGGCACATCAGTGGTAGGGGGTATGTGGGGGTATGTGGGGGTATGTGGGGAGGAGAGTATGGTGGGTTTTAGATGGAGGGGGCTCTACAAACCCCCAGTACCAAAGAGGTCAGGGGACCTCCAGTGGAGGGTTCTACATGGAGCCCTGGCCACTAACAGCTGGTTGGCACGGGTTGAACCGGGAGTTGGACAGGTGTGTCCTTTCTGTGTTATGAGTGAAACTGTGATTCATGCGTTTTCTGTGTGAGCCAGGTTAATGTCATTAATATCTGTGTGAGAGGTTTAGGGGTGGGTTTTACTGTCGCGATGTTTATAATGAGATACAGGTATTCAAATAAGGAGAAGGCCAAATGTGTGTTGTTGAATTTTCTGTTTGCTCAGGCAAAGTTGGCTATTTGGCTAACAAGGAGGAACAGGGTCAAAGGTGGAGGGATAACAGACCCTTTACTATTATTTAATGGGATGGTCTCTACGTGCCTTAGTGTGGAATTCGAGTTCTATAAAATAATAAAAAGTGTGGAGATGTTTCAGGAGATATGGTGTGTTGGGGGGCTGTCTGTACAGCTGGGGAAGATGGTTTGGATATACAGTTGTAGAAGTGGTGAGGTTTTTGGTCATTGTGATGTGTGGTGTTGTTTTGTAAGGCGAGTATGGTATGCAGTACAGGAGATATTTTAGTTTTTTGTTTTTTGGGGGGGTGAGGTTTTAATGAAAGGAGAATGTTTCATTAAAGAAAGACAAAAAGTCAAAGAGTCTCTTTCTCTCTCTCTCATACAACTATATAAAATGTTAGTTTACAGTAATACAGTTATCACAAGTAATGCATGAGTCATTGCTGCTCGACAGACACCCACCTTCCTGGGACACCTTCTTCCAGGGGTTGGGTGGGTACATGAAGTCAGCGTTCTGGATCTGGTCGTGAATGTCCTCGTCCTCGTTGAATGGGAAGGTACCGCTGAGGCTGACGTAGATGATGACCCCCACAGACCACATGTCCAGGGAGCGGTTGTAGCCTTTGTTCCTCAGGACCTCAGGGGCCAGGTAGGCCGGAGTGCCCACCACTGACCGACGGAAAGACTTCTCTCCAATGATGCGGGCAAAGCCAAAGTCGCACAACTTCACCTGAGACACAGATAAGGTGCGCCTCAAATGAGGTGCGTCCCCACTCTATTTGGAATAAGGTGCAGTTTGAGACACGGCCATGTTTGACAGTCAACTACCACACAACCTCCTGCTAGTCAATCTTACGCTGCCAAAGTATTCACTCAAACACGGTGGTAATCCAGGGTTCCATACTAGAGGAACAGTACTGTAGTTGTCTAGCCAAACTTAGACTTGTTATAGAAAGCTAATTCATAACATCCTGTATTTTATCCACCTTCACAGTTTGTTCCAGACATTATAATGATCAGCTGGCAAGGTTTACGCAAAAGGCAAATTATCACTGTCTGTTTGACATGGACATGATATGGTCTACAGTCGATTTACTGTTGCTACAGAATGTCATCAGAAGGTTAGCAAAACAGTGACTTCGGCAAGACTGCACAAGATGGCAGTTCTTAGCAGTGTGATGATGCCAGTGATGTTGGCAGAGCATATTTTGGGAAATGAACAACAGATATACAAGAACTGACTCCTTCCCTTTCAGAAAATATTTGCTGTAAATAACACAAATGTCATATATGTTTTTACACCCATCAGATGCCTGGAAATTCCTAAAAGGGCAGTGACTCATAGTCCTCTTCCGCCTGGCAGGGAGGATACAGTACAGTACAGTAGAGTACAGTACAGTACAGGACGATGTAGCGAAGGGGACCATCATTGGAAGTGTATCATTAAAATCAAGAGGATAGAACATTGTAGAGGCACTGAGCGTGCAGTAGCCATAATCAGCCACTTTATCTTAGAGGAGAGATTACGTCTGTTTATGTCTGTGAAATTGATGTTTCTGTTTTGGCTTGTTTGGAGGCTGAGCTGGAGGTTTTCTTACCTGTGGAAAAGCGTCAGAGGACGCCAGTAAGACGTTCTCTGGTTTGAGGTCACAGTGGACGATGTTCTTGAAGTGGAGATGATGAAGAGCCTGAAGAATCTAAAAAAAGAGGTGAAATTAAATTATTTCTACACAGTGAATGATTACTTTTATTAGGGATTATAAAAACTAAAAAATATTATCTGGTTATTTGCAATTATATACCACAAAACGTGAATAAAAATATATACATTACATATCATAATTAAAATGTGCAACGACACATGATTAAACACATATTATCATCAGAAAAATACATTAAGCATTCCTGTAAGCCACATACATTATAGTCGTTTATCAAGAGCAATTTACAGGAGCAATTGTGGTTAAGTGACTTGCTCAAGGGCACATCAACAGATTTTTCACATAGTTGGCTCTGGGATTAGAACCAGCAACCTTTCAGTTATTGGCCCAACACTCTTAACGGCGAGGCTACCTGCCGCACTTCACTGACTGTGTTTGTATACAGTATGTGCGTGTGTCACTGCTACTGCACAACTGTCCATTGTCTGCAAGCAACAATGCTTGTCAGCCAGGCTTACCTGTGAGACAAAGAATTTGGTGATGCGTTCAGGCAGCTTCCCCTTCTCACTGGACAGGATCATCTCCAGCATGTCTCCATGGAGCTTCTCCATGACAACGAAGACGCGCTCCGGCGTCTCAAACATGCACTCCAGGTTCACTACCCCAGGGTGATGCAGGTTCTAGTAAGGAAACACAGAAACCTTTTAAAAGGCAGCAGACCGAGAGCTTGACAGGCTCTCCAAACACCCACTGTGATGTCATGATAACTACCTCATTATTTACATTATCTACGTACTGACAAAATATCAAGAGCCTCGCTCTATTTTTGTCGTTAGGTGTTGTTTTGTCATGTGCTCAACATAACGTGTGTCTGGCAAAATCTGATAAAAATAGTAATGTTTCTAATAAAAATGTTTCATAGGAGCACACTGGGCCATGCGTGCTGATGTGTGTTTACCTGAAGGATGGCGACCTCATTGCGTAGCTGGCTCTCCTGCTTGGTGGGGAAGCGTAACTTGTCAATGATCTTAATTGCTACATCCCGGCCAGTTTTTCGGTGCTTTCCTGTGGTATGGAGACATTATATTATGGAGAAATAAAAGCCAAGTTACATGTTTATGCAGGTGTGACTTCTTATAATTAATGATTATCTCAAATACTTTTTTAAAAGATGACATTTGATCTGATTAATAGCAATGCACTATATGTATGACTCAATACAATACACACCTCATTGGTCATGCAAATATTTTGCTAGGATAAGATCAGGAGAGAACTGATATCAAGGATGTGTTCCTCATTTATTTTTTGTAATTTTTTTTTTACAGGTTATCGGTGTGACATGGTGGTACAAATGCATCACCTCCATAAACTATCCCAAATTGCCCCGATCCTAGGACTTCATCCGGGAATATCTGATACACTGAGCTGATATCCTGTAGGTGTAAAAATCCAGTCAATGGTTTAAATGAAAGCTTCAAGTGTATACTGTCAGAAATATTTGTCTACAATCACTTTTATCTCTTCTCATCTGGCAACTTAATACCCACTAATCCCATACACGACTGGAAGACTTTCCCAGAAATACAATTATAACCAGTGGTACTGTGACTAATTATTGACAGTAGCTATGGCAACTGCTTCGCTGAGTGGGTAATCAAAATAATCACCATTTGAGCTACTTAGGGGATGATCTCAACTCAGAAATCTAACTATGCACGAGAAGCAGACATGAACTAGATGTGGAGCCAATGTGACTATAAATGTACCTTCCATTACGGCAATATTATACTCACTAAATCTGAGTGAAAATGAAAATATACCCAAAGGCTCGTTCAAATAACGTAAGACCAAATCCTACTTACCACGTTCTCTTGAATCTGGCAGTTGGACACTGAAATGCTGACGGAAACATCATCTGTTGGTGTAAGAGATGTTAATCATATCTTTAAGAGTATTCCATATTTTAACCTTGAGAGTATTCCTCCCTAGTGCTGAGTAGGTTTGCCAAATTCTGGGAACTTTCCCAAAATTCCCAGTCTTTGCGGAAATCCAGTTTTTTTTAGAAAGTTACCAGAATTTTGCAACCCTAGTGCTGAGTAAGACAAGGTTGCTTCCATTCAAATCCATTCATTTCTATTAGCTTTAATCTATCCCAGAATCTAACCAATTCATTCTGCTTATACGTACTGTGGCCACCGTGGCGTGACCCGTGAGACGGTCCTTTTGAGATGGCGGGCATGAGGGCGTGCTGGATGGCGATCTCCCACATACGGGCCACGTCCGGCCCGACCCCACTGACCAGCATACTGCCGTGGGCCGACATGCTCCCCGGGCCCTCCGGCCTCGCCAGGTTCTCCCCTACGTAGTAGACCAGACTGGCTGTAGCGATCTCGAAGCAGTGGGCGTTGGAGCCCTCAGACAGCAGATTGAAGGTCTTGGCTGGGTCCAGAGACAACACCTCTGACAATGGAATTTCCTGGCACACAGCAGAGGTAGTATTGCTCTTCGCTGTTTGAGGTCTAGGTCAAGTTACTGTAAAGAGCTTTGTGACAACAGCGGTTGTAAAAAGGGCTTTTTGAAATAAATGTGACTGATTGATGTAGACACTTAACAGTAGTGGTTAGAGTACTTATATTTCAATCTGATCAATGTGTTGATGGTCCAGGCTGCCTATTTCTTGCCACTACAAATGACATTATACCGTAAATCAATTCTCCATCAATGTTTATATGACAAAGTGATTGCAACCTGCTTATCTGTAGGGAGTACAGTGTAAAACTGCATGTGCTTGTGCATGTTAACCTTGTCTTATTCATACCCTAAATGACAGTAAATCTGTTCGCATAAACTTCAGTTCTTGAATTTCATTCACTCCTTCACCCATAATAATGGTCTCGTGTGGCTCAGTTGGTAGAGCATGGTGTTTGCAACACCAGGGTTGTGGGTTCGATTCCCACGGGGGACCAGTATGGGGGGAAAAAATGTATGAATATGTATGAAATATATGCATTCACTACTGTAAGTTGCTCTGGATAAGAGTGTCTGCTAAATGACTAAAATGTAATCTATACAACAAACAATTTCAATTGATCGATTTCAAAACAGTTGATTTCCAACCTTGTAGTATTTGCTTCCTGTGTCATTCTGGAAAAGCGTGATGCATTTGCTGTCCAGTCTCCAGTAGTGTCTTTTCCTCTGTAGTGGAAACAGATCGAGAGCGTTGTTAACTACCGCTGTCACAGACTGGGACAACATTCCATATGTTCATGGTGCGTTCCATCTCTGGGGGTTCCCATCTATTCATAAGCATCTATTATACCGTAGGTCAGTGCCCATAGCAGATTGGAAGTACTTTTTTTGCAGGTACTGGAGTTACAGGTGAACTCATGAAAAACATGGATGCCTGGTGAAGACCAAATGGTCGAAACTTTGTATCAATAAAATCACCATGAACAACAGATTTGAGAGGTGCCCATGTTCTTGTATTACAATTGAATTTGACACTTTACCGGTCATTATTTATCAAACAATCACACACACTAATGGAGCATGTATTAAACATGGGCTGTTGGTCGGCACATACTATGCAGTACTCTATAGACCTACAGTAACACAGTGTTGGCTCACAGTACAAATACTGTCTTGTTAATAACCCTGTAACAAGTACCACAGTGTTGGCTCCCAGAAATAACACTGTCTTAATAACCCTGTAACAAGTACCACAGTGTTGGCTCCCAGAAATAACACTGTCTTAATAACCCTGTAACACAGGGGTTCTTAAACCTTTTCAGCCTGGGACCCAAATGAGAAATTCTGTGTTTTCCTGGGACCCAAGCTTAGGAAAATACATAACTATATGTAAATATCGATACATTTCATTGCCTTTATGCCTAAAGAAAATGCAATATAGACAAAAACAAATAACGAAATACCCATAAATATCTTTTCATGTTTATTTAAACACTCTTACATACCTGTCTAGGTTGAAACTGTTGCTGTTAAAATCCAATAAATAATTTCATTCTGAACTGGAATAAACAGATACTCACATCACACAGAAGTAGACCAGAAAACACACACACACAGGCTTTTTGATCATGCAACCCTAACAGTACAGATAAACAATTCTGGCCTACTGTACATCTTACTGTATAAATTATTGTTGATAGAATGTCTAGGTTGGAACTGTTGCTGTTAAAATACTATTTTTTTTATTCTGAACTGGAATAACTGATTGATCACATCACACAGACGTAGACCAGAAAACACACACATACACACAATCCTAATGAGGTGTGTGGCTGGTTGAAGTTTTCAACAAGCATGTCTATTCTGGGCTCAGTTTTTGACATTGACACTGTTTCTGTACTTGAGAACTCTGACTTGCATAGGTATGTGGTGCCAAACTGGATCGGAACATCTACTGCTTTCTCAGTCAGGCAGGAGACGCCGCTGAGAAATAGTACTCCCTTATTTCTGCATATCGTCACCTGTTATAAAATGACAACAATGCCTTGCTAGTTGACTTACTTTTCCACTTTCGAAGCACTGTTTCCTGAAGCATTCTGCCCTGTTCTGAAAGAACTCCCTGGGTTTACCGTCATGTTGTGCCTGGATGTTTGGTCGTGTCGTTTTATTAATTTGTTCGTTTTGAGACTCATTTCTAAGCACTTCCCCACACAAACACATTGTGGGCGCTCATCGTTATTTCTAAAAGTTTGTATGAAAGAGACAAAAAGTAATCACTGTATTTGCGTTTCATGACGATTGAGCTCAGTCAGAACTTGTGGCCAGCATGAGTCCATTTCATGATGGCGACTGGGAATAACAAGTCAGTGGCTTGAACCACAGCGCTGCAGCGTGTGGGTCGCGGAGTGATCCTCAACCAAACTGCAGAAAAAAGATCTGGTAAACCGCGAAGCACACCGGCATCTCCATCTACCTCTCCCACTCGCACAGCTGCCAAACTGAGCAGAGAGCGCAGTTGCACTTGGCCAAATAAATTCCAGTAATTAATGAAATAATTATACATTTGCGTCGCCCACCATTAACAGGTGGGTCGCGACCAATACTTTAAGAAACGCTGCTGTAACAAGTACCACCGCGTTGGCTCACAGTACTAATACTGTCTTAACCATGTAACAAGTTACACAGTGTTGGCTCACAGTACTAATACTGTCTTAACCCTGTAACAAGTAACACAGTGTTGGCTCACAGTACTAATACTGTCTTAACCCTGTAACAAGTAACACAGTGTTGGCTCACAGTACTAATACTGTCTTAACCCTGTAACAAGTAACACAGTGTTGGCTCACAGTACTAATACTGTCTTGCAAATAACCCTGTGAATAGACATTCACAAAATACACATAGACAAAACATACAAGACATTAAAGAAAAACAGCACAGAAAAGATTATCAAGTCTATAAAATGTTGTCAGATTATTTTTGCAAAATTCCAGTAATTTCCCCCAAATTCTGGTTTTCCAGAAATCCTGGAATTTTGCCACTCTACAGCAGATTGATTAGTTGATGTGACAAAAATACATTAAGACAATCAGACTTACCAGAGTGTCTTTACTGGTGAAGTGCACTAGCCAACCTTCCTTCATGACATTACTGCTTTTCCTCTTGGTGTGTTTGACTGACTGGACCACTCGCATCAGCGGGATATTGTTGCTAGTAGATGGGCTTTGGAATGAAGGGAGTCAAACATAAAACTCTGGCGGTGTGAATGCTTTTCTTAACATTAGGACTCAGGTAGGGTTATGACCAATGGTCCCTCTAATTTTTTCGGCACTGAGCAAATTTCAGGTCTGATGAGCACAAACTGTGTTTACTGTGAACACTGAGGTTGTACCCGATTTAGGTTACAGTTTAACTGTGAACACTGAGGCTGTACCCGCTTTAAGTTACAGTTTTATCAGCGGCCAAGTAGGCTACTGTGGCTATTTGATCATAATGTAGGCCTACCAGAGTGGCCTGCCTTAAAAAACAATGGAGAAAATGCATCACATAACATTTGTCACGGATCCCCCCGGTACTGCTGCTCATTCTGTTCACCAGTTCCGGAGGTCTATGTCACCGGCTTTCCAGGCTTCACTGAACGGATTCATTATCATCAACCCCGGACTGTCTTGTCTGATTACACACACCTGGATCCCATTTCCCCTGATTAGTATGTTATATATATGCCCTCTGTCTTTGTCGGTTATTGTTCCCATGTCCGTTGGTTGTGTGAGTACCTATGTGTTGGTGCAGCTGTTATGCTTTATATATTTTGTATTGTCCCGTGTCGTTTGGGAACAGCCCAGTGTTTTTGTATACGTGTTTGTTTTGGGAGTATTAAAAACCCCTATTGTGTATTCCTGCGCCTGTCTCTAAATCCTTTATACCAGCGTGACAACATTTTAACATGGAAATGGCTGTTCTATCATTCAGCCAATGTGTGGTGTTCAATGTAGGCCTACATTGAAAAGAAACATGCAGCGTTTGACATGAAACTGTTCATCCACTTGTCCTTCAGACAGAGGTGACTGAACATGTTGTGTTTGATGCAAGAAACCGGCTTTACAAAATAAAATGCATTTTTATTCCAATTATTATAGAGAATCAGACAAATTATGCTACCCTCTGACTATTGGCTACTTAACACTCGGGAGCTTGGGGTTAAAGGGGAACTTGGGCTCCCGAGTGGCGCAGCAGTCTAAGGTACTGCATCTCAGTGCTAAAGGCGTCACTACAGACCCTGGTTCGATCCCGGGCTGTATCGCAACCGGCTGTGATCGGGAGTCCTATAGGGCGCCACACAATTGGTCCAGCGTCATCCGGGTTAGGGGAAGGTTTGGCCGGGGTAGGCCGTCATTGTAAAATAATAATTTGTTCTTAACTGACTTGCCTAGTTAAATAACGGTTAAATTATTCAAGCTTGTCTCAAAATACAACACTACCCATTTGTTACAGGTATCCTGTGTGTGTATCCTGTATGTTTATTTTCTCTCCTTCTCCCCTCACAGGTGACAATCATCATTCTCCAATCAGTCACTAATCAGAAGACACCTGCACCTTTTCATTTACCCTATCACAGCCCCTTTCCATTGGTTTAAAAACCCATTCAGTTGTTTTCTCCCCAGATCAATCTGTGTTCATTCTCTCTCAATCTCTCTCTCTGGGTCCCCAGCTCTCTCTTTCTGTATTGATCTCTCTTTTGTATTGCAACTACATGTCACTTTGTCCGTCAACCTGTGAGTATTGTTTTTGGTTAGTGTTGACTGTTTGTTTGTTGGTGGGAAAAGGGGGTACCAAGACAAGTTGCCCATGGGCATACACTACCCGTAGGAATACTTTGTCTAAGTACCCTAGTTAGAACTGGGCGGACCACACACTGTATTTTTGGTTAGTTAGCTAGCTGTTATTGAAGTAGGCAAGACTAGCTTAGGGGTGTTTTTGGATTATTGTTTCTTTGCTTGGGTCCAGCTTAGCCCCTTTTCTCACACCCCCATTACCGTGTGTTTATAAATAAACCATTAGAGTTTGACGGTAGATTGTAGTTGTCTGTGGTTACTTGTTCTCACTGTTACTTTTTCACTTATAATTTGCATGATTTATGTTACGGGTCTCGTTGCCATCCCCCCTAGACTGCAGGGCCAAAGAGTATTCGTAACGCCATTTAAGACAAAAAAAAGCTCTTTACCTGACTCGCTTTTCAAATGTCTAGAAATTTACATATTTTGTGCTCTTGTAGGAAGCAATCACTCCTCTACTGCTGCCTACAAATTATCTATAACTGGGCTGATAACTCACTAACTAGCAAAAGATATTAACAAAATGTGCACACGTGGATACATGCAGCTCTTGCTTTTATCTCCAAACAAGCGCATCTACTCACGACCGCTCATGCTGTAAACACAGTCCAGTTCAAAGTAAATGGTGCAGATCCATATATAGCAATGGTTTATTTGCATATAGGCCTACAGTAGCTATGATTTGGTTGTGTCACACCGGTCTGCATAGAGTACAAGTCACGTATGTCAATGCAATACAATCCTACTCTGATGCGTTCTGCCTACAACAAAATCTCTTGCGTTCGTTTTATTTCGGTATGTTGCATTGAAAGTGGCTATTGTGTTGATTCGATCACAATTATAACAGTAAAGAGTCAAGATCACTTTCTGAGTCAAAATGCAAGACGAGAGCTACCGCTCAGATTTTTTTTTTGACATTACTTAATAAACGTAAGCCTATGCAACATTAACCAATTAAAAACAGTACTGTAGCAATGAGGTTTGTGCAGTATGCTATAGGCCCAATATATTACCAGGGCATATTGGCTTTGCTTGAATTGCCCTGCCAATGCATTGTTTGGTAATTATTTTGAAATATATTTCAAAATTGGAGGTAGGCTATATGATCACACCGGTAATAGATCCGATGTATTACTTGTGAGGCACAGCGGAGTGAGTGAATTTAAATAATTCGCTTTTTATTTTTATTTTACTGGGCTGATGGTGCCTGCATCTGATGGTCAGTCTCAGTGGAGGGAGAAAGCAGCAGACTGAGGGTCTGTCTCTCAACATCCCTCCGCTCTCTCTTTCCTCCACTGACACTGACAAAATGTCTGTCTTCCAGCTGATAGTGAAACTTGAGTCGCACCTCATGTACAAATTCATGTTACTCCTATGAAAAGTGAAATATTCCTCAATATTAAAAAAGTCCCAAGCCACTTATAATAACAATGCAAACCTATCGATACACTTTCCTACTCATTCATTACTGCTTGTTGTAGCGCTGAGTGGAAATAGGAAGAACACGCATTTTATGGTTTATAAAAGTGTTGAATACAAAGTGTTGACATGGCTGAGTAAGAACTTAAACATGAACTCACTCATAAAAGCAGCAGCTCTTTGCTGTATTCGTTGACAGTCTCTAGTCGTGGTTTTAAACATTTTGAAATCTCACAGTATCAATTTTTCTGTAGCTTTTATGCCTGCTACGTTACTGCAGACACGGTAATCATCCGATTGGCCAGCGGTAGGCCTTATAGTGCACTTGATTTGCTCTCCGGGCCCACCTACCCGGTGCGTAGGGCAGCTGAATTGGGTGCACCTACCACCGACAGCCCGAGACAAAAAATAAAAAAAGGCTTTATCATTGGCTTTTTTACAGAAATGTTTGGAGATCGACCAGTCGATCGCGAACGACCGGTTGTTACCACTGCTCTAAAAAGTTGAGTGAACTTCAATCTCGTGCTTTTCTCTGTGGACTGACATCTCTTCTGCTCGGAAGTCCCGGGGAGTTGCACAGCAGTCACGGGGCTACTGCGTGCAGCTTAGAGGGAACATTGTTTATGGTTATGGTTAAGCCGTGGTGTGGACATGAAGCAAAGGTAAGGATAGAACCGGGATGTGGACATGAACCAAGGGTTAGGGTTGTGATTGAGGCTAAGGTTAGGGTTGAACCGGGATGTAGAAATGAAGCAAGGGTTAGAGTTGTGGTTGAGGCTAAGGTTGAACCGGGCAGTGGACATGAAGTTGTGGTTGAGGCTAGATGATTATCCTTCCACTCCTGAGAATAAGGTACTTTCCAATGCCCATACCAGCATACTAATTCCCAATACATTGCTTCATTCTAAGTAGTATGCTAGAGTAGATATTGTAAGAGGAACTATGACCATTGGGGTGTCCCTCTGGCCTAGTCCTAGGCCCAGTCAATCACCTTATAGCCCTGTTGGAGTCATCCTCTGGGTCGTGGAGATCTCCCATTTCCCCATGGCCAGCCTCCAGCAGACCACAGTCAGTCACCATGGCCTCCTCCATGTCATCCATGAGACCACTGTTCCTGTCGTGGTCGTCACAACCCTGCCCCATCACCAAATCAGACTCCGCCCCTGGGCTCAGTAGTTCTGGAGGAGGAGGAGCAGCAAGTGGAAACACACACAAGGAATTAGAAAAAAATTAAGTACGCCAAAGAATACCTGTTTTTTAAAGAAGAAGAAAGAAGGAACCAAAAGAGGCCAATACTAAGAATATCAGAATGGTAGTGTGGAAGAGATTTAAAAATAAAACAGTGAAGTTATTTCACAGTCCTAATTTGGTCAATATTTACAAGGAACATTCTGGTACTTCCAAGAATTCAGCTGGTATTCTATTTGATTAACTTTCTACAGTCTCTGACAACTGAAGTAAATGCTGCAGAATTGAAAGAAAAACATCTCAATCCTGTGACATTTCTGTTAAAAATGTATGAGATGGACTACCACTTAGTTGGAAAGATCTGCCACACTTAAAGCAAAATAATGACTATCTAAAGTGAGACTTGCCTCCATTTTTAGACACTTCTCCAAGGCAGTTGTTTGGCACTTTGGGTGCACATCGTTTATGACAGTTGAATTTGCAATCTGTAACCGTGAGAGAGAAACAGAGAGAGTGTGAGAGAATGTGTGTGAGAGAGAGTGAGAGAGAGAGACAGAGAGTGTGCTAGAGGAGAGGGAAAGAGATAAAGGAAAGAGAGAGATAGCTGGCACATCCACATGAAACCTGTATAATAGCACTGTGACTAAAAACATCTGTCAGCTAGAGTACCTAATGAACAGTCTCTCATATGATACTATTACACCCTGTTCTGTCGTATATATACAGTACAGCTCTACACATACACTAACAACGGCTGCAAAAAAATATATATACATTTCCCAGCCATCATTTCAGGGACAACTGTTTTTGGCCGCAAAATAAATAAAAGCAACATGACTGCTTGTCTACACTGTAGTAACCATAGAATTACAGTACAGAGTATCTGTGAATTATGGATCTCTACGGTAGTAACAACACTGTTGCTGCATTTGTGATTACCATGTAATTATACAGGTTATAGGGCTATCTAAAAATCAGACCATAATCGTTATTCAAGATGTCACAAATAAAGCTTGAGGGAGAAACAACTGCCATCTGTTAGCTTTGCCAACTCTGTGACAATCAAATCTCGACATACCCCAAAATAATACCACCTGAAAATATTGAGCTGGTAAAAGCCCACAAGTTAGTCACACAGTATTACAGCATCACCACCCCCCCCCCCCCCCCCCCCCCCCCCCACCAGTCAACCGTTCATGATCTCAAGTCTCTCTCTCCAGGCCCTACTGTACCTTTGCATTGCAGGCCTTGACGGAAGAGGCCCTTGAGTAGCTTCTTACAGTGCTGGCAGACGGTGGGGCGTGTGTAGGAGTGGACGACGAAGGTATGAGGCACCTTGACTTTGGACAGGAGGATTTTGTCTAACTCTATGGGCCGGCCGGTGTAGGAAGAGGACCTTCTCTCTCTGCCAGGAAAGATGTCTGACTGTGCCTTCTGCTGTGGAGGGTAGCAGGGAAAGGCACATGGTAGACATGGAGGTAACAGATGACAAGCAACAACTACGTAAACTACAATTATATTATTCAATCCCCTTTCTTTGTCTTCTTTGTCTTATTTGGGCATATTACACTTTAGGGAAAAACAGAGAAAGAGTGCTTCTGGTGAGAATAGGCATATTGACTCTGCAGTAGGTGATGGCAGGGTTTAATACAGGAGTAAATGGGGACAGGGTATTGGGGTACCTACCTCCATGCCGGAATTGACAGAAGACTGAGCATGCAGCGAGGAGAGGACAGGGACACACACAGGGAGGAGAGAGTTCAGAGTTAAACCTAACAGATATTCACACACATGACTGACTGCTGCTTGAGTAAAGAGCTGCTCCTACAGAATTCATCACGAACACAACAAGCAACAGGCCTTGCAGAATCACATCAAGTCCTTTATAGTAGGAACATGACTCTCATTGTAATCCAACAATTTGTCATTGGGAGGTTGGGAATGCATAGGGCATGTAGTAATCTATGGTGTGTGTGTGTGTGTGTGTGTGTGTGTGTGTGTGTGTGTGTGTGTGTGTGTGTGTGTGTGTGTGTGTGTGTGTGTGTGTGTGTATCTGCTGCCGTGCCCATGTGAGCTTGGGCATGAGTTAGTGGCTCTTCCTGATGACCCACAGTAACCAGGGGTAAACTCACCAGTAAGGCCTCGTCGGAGGTGAAAGGCGAAGGCTCATTGGACCGTGTGTTGGTCAGGGTGGTCAAGCCGGTCAGAGAGACATTGGACAACCTCCGCTTGCGTATACCACTGCAGTTATTTGGGATTTTAAACGCACAGCGCTTGTGATAGTTCAGACCACAACCTTCGGTGAAAAACAGATGGTTTTCAGAGCAAAAGTGAGTTCACGTGCAATGTGGTCATTTTTATACTTGCATCAAACTGATGAGAGACTGTCTTTATGGAACTAAGTAGGAATCATCTGATGGACCAAGTCATTCATGGATTGTTGAAACTTTGGGAGAGTTTCCTTCATGAGCTGGCCACCATTCCAGTCAGACATAAGTACTTGCTAACTGTTATACATGTTAGGCTATTGTGTCTGCCTCCATCCACTCTGCACTACCTATCCACTCCTTTTCAACTACCACTTCAACCTGACAGAAGACACATTGTTCTCAAGCAGGGGCTTTGTTGCTCATCATGAACCCCGAGGAGACCTCTTCAGACTAGAGTACACCTGGTGGCCTGTATCCCATGTACCCTAATTCTCTCTTACAGAGTTCCTTAACAGTGTTGGAGTGGCTGGAACTTAAAGAAATGTGTTCAAATAGGCCCAGGGCTGCATCCCAAATTGTACCCTATTACACTACAAAGTGCACTACTTTTGACCAGAGCTCTGGTCAAAAGTAGTGCGCTATATAAGGAATAGGGTGCCATTCGAGATGCAGTCCAGGGCTCCTACTGTAAAGTACCTACCTTCACACTTGAGGCCCTGTCTCACCAGGCCCCACAGCATCTCTCCACAGTGGTCACAGAAGGCAGGGGCCCGGTAGGAGTGGACAAACAAGGCATGGGGACGGATCTGGAAGTCCTCCACTGTTGCAGAGGCTAGAACAGGTCAACAACAATAGTCAATGGTTCAATTTCAACAGTTCCTCACATCCCCAGATGTAATCAGTACTCAATAGCTGAGTTGTATTCTGTGAATAGTGATATAGTAGTGAAGTAGTGTAGTGGTACCATGTTTCCAATGGATGTAGAATACAAAAAAATGATTGGCTGTTGGCTGGTACAGTATTTGTATATTTTGAGGTAAAGGCTTTTTGCTGCAGTTAGAGTTGTGGTTTTTGGCTGACGCTGTTAGGCTGCATTGGGCAAATGGGATAGAGTGGAGAGCTCAGCATGAGACTGCCTCATCAAACTCGCATCTTCCCACCAACATGCTTGTCTCAGCACGCTGAATACATTCTGATTAGCCATTCTGCTTGGTAAATTAGTTACATTTATTCAAATTATTGTTTTGCCTTTTGTTTAAAAGCAAAACTATGGTTGGAAGTTGAACAACCCGTAGCTGTCATGACATATTTCAGAAGATGAGTGTGGATGTGAATGTGGTACCTAGGTAGGCTTAATCTAAATAAATACCTATGTCTAATTAGTGGTTCTAGTGACATGTCCGCTTGCTGAGTTCTGCTTGTACCGCTACACAACTTTAAACACTAAAATAAAACAAACACTGACGAATATAAAGACACACTGCGGTGGTAAAGACAGCTCACATGATACACAGTATATCTGCATTCCAGCACGGCACAGCATTGATCATTCTACTGTTTCACAACGGCAAACGGTGTTACAGTATTACATTCCAGTGTACAAACCGTTTCAGTGTACAAATCATTGGATAGAGTTAAAGTTGCCTTCTTCCTCACTCCCATTTTTCTGTTTACAGATTGGGGTGCACACCCGTTTTGCATCAAGTAGCATCCATCCTGCTCCAGCCTAACAAATTCACGTTGTTCACACCCTCATGCTGGTAACAGTAAAAGTGTTCTTGGCATCCTATCCACCTTCACACTCATTAAGTTGCTCCAGAAGTCGAAAAAGATCAAACGAGGAAAGACAAATCGTGAGATCTTTGACAGGAAGACTGGCTGGTGAAAACAACTCTCTGGGATAGCGTAACACACCATAATGTTCATTTACCAACCATTACCATTTTTTTTTCTGTGAAGGGAATTGATGATTTTATTGATGAGTTCAGTGGAGAACAAGTGTTCTGGCATTTGGCCCCTGTGGTGAACCTCCTATCGTAGCTGCTCTATGTTAGCATGACACTCTCTCCATTCATACTTCCTGAGCTTATCAAGAGTCAAGAACAGAACAAGATTATAACTTGTTTTGATCTTCTACCTCAAATGTGAGTGCTAGCATAAGCTGAGATGAACTGAACAACGAGAGTAATACTGCAGACAGACAGACACAGACAGTGTTAGCGGCAATCTGTGCAGTAAGACATACCCATGTGAACCTTTACATCACGTGACCTCTTATAATGTAACACAATAGCCACACATTAGAATCCATGCAGTTCTCTGTTATGATTCACCTCGCGCAGCCTCCGATGCTGAAACAGTAACAGAACTAGACAACAATTTACACACCACAGTCAACCGAGGACACATTTTGTTCAGAGCAGCCACACAGTGGGAATGATCACAATTAATAATCACAGACAGTCTAGCCTTCACTGCTTCTTTCTGACAGTTGTAAGGTTCTTCCTGTGTTACTTTTACTCTGTGCTCACTGCTCTCTCAGCTGTCGAGTGTGTCATTAAAAAGTGTCATGAGAATGTGTTCATCTGGGCATGTAAATCACTAAATCACCTGAGCCCTCTCCTTCCCAGCGAGGGGTGCAGCCAGGGGGTAGTGGAGGTGTCAATCTACCCAATGTCTCCCCCCGTCTCTGTACCACAGCCACAACTAAATTACCTGCCATACTGTAACACACAGAGGGGGAAGAGAAAGCCTGCCAAGCGTTTGTAAAAACACTTTAGCAGTGTCAAACGCGATACTTCGATCACTTCCTACTCCTGGGCTAGGATAAGCACACCCCTGATTTTTTGCCAGGTGCGGCAGCCAAACAACTGGAGGGGGTGGAGGGGAGCAGAAGACTGCCAAAACAAAGCAGATCGACATCACTGGTTCAATACACAAAGATGATTAAAGACTTGAGTGACGACTTACTATTTGGTTATTTTTAATAAATGCTTTATTACTTCACAAGAGACGGGCATCTGAGATAGAACTTACAGTAATTGGTTAATTTGCATATTGGCATAGTTCCAAATCTCCAGATCCTGACTTGTGTGTTGTTGTTTCTGATTGGCAGCTAACGCTATGGTGGATTTAAGATATTATCTGAATGAATGATCTTCTGTAGCTGGCTATATCAGCTAGACACCAACATGCCCTCAAGCTCTGTGCTTGTCATGCAGCCAGTTATCCATGTTCTTGTCTGTTGTGATGACTGAGTAAAATTAACCATACAGTAGCTATTAGCTAAGCACAAAGAAAATATACACGCTTATGCCACTTAGATACTATGAAATGTAACATTACGTCCTCACTATTATCATTGTGTCGTCTGATTATTCCATTAAGCTGGGTAACATTGTGTCTCTCTCCTCCTTTTCAAGCTGCTATTATGGAGATGCTTTGTACTCTGTTCACAATCTGTATGAAGCTTGAACACGTTCTGCATTTAGAACAAAAACAAAAGGAACCTTCCACTTCCTGCTATTATTCAAAATCAAGGGTTCATAGGAGAGTTCACCCCTCTTCCATATATCAAATGGTATATTCTAGTGGCTACATAACTAACAGAAAAAACTGCTGAAGAGAAGCAGTGAATGCAATAGGCCTATGTTCTATGGCATTAAAACACTGTGTGGAAAAAGGTCATATGAATGTATACGACATATGCTAACAGAGATTAGCCTATATGCAAACAGAACACAGGTGAACAGAACTCACCTTCAAACAGGAGCATGCTACATATTCAAATGCGTAGGGCATGGGATAGAAACACCTCAATCCAGAGGAAGACATTGTGCCATGTGTGACCTAAGGAGGGCCTGGGTCGTTTTAAATCATGGCAGCCGTAACAAAATGTTGCAACAGAAAACCACAATCAATGTTTCTTATTGGTCAAGTTTGGGTAGTTCCTCCCCATTTCAGTTTATTTTCTTCCGTTTGATGCCTAACAAACACAGCCCTGTTCCAGTGTGTACTATAGTCTTACCTGATAGCACCACCTCAACCAGGTAGTGTGTAGTGTGTAACATGTAGTGTGAAGTGAGCACTGGTTTTACCTGATCGCACCACCTCAACCAGGTAGTGTGTAACATGTAGCGCATACTGGTCTTACCTGATAGCACCACCTCCACCAGGTCTCCCTCTGTGATGTCTGTAGCACATTTCACCAGCTGGAGGATGTTCTCTGAGTCTGGGACGTGGCGGAACAGCAGGATCTTGTCATACATCCCATAGAAGCCACACTCAGGTAACTGTGTGGGAGAGAAAAAAAAGAGTAGCTGGCATTGGTTAACATTTGATAGGTTTTCTTGTTTGGTTGACTATAGCTCTGTCCAAAACAGATCCGTTGTTCTATTGCTTGTTGATTAAGTGGAAAGAAATGTACAATCGTTTCCTTTCAGACAATTTAAAACAATATCTTAATAGTCAAATTAAAGATGTCCTTCTCTGCTTTTTTTTCAGGCAACACAAGAAGAAATCTGTCTCCATAGAGACCCTTCTGGAGGCTGCTCACACAGCAGACTAGGGCAGATTAACCTAATAACATTTAGAGGAACAATGATGTTGTCTCTAAATTCAATTTACAGAGCCCAGGGTTCAACCTTTCACAAATGATGATACAGTACTAATACCAAACTGCCCATTGATAATATAGCTCCAAAGGATCTTCAGAGATATTTACAAAGCTGTTCATCACAGCCTCCATTCAGTAACAATGTAAGTTATAGCAAAGTAATATGCCTCTTCAAATGGAATTGCATTGGTGCTATGCTGCTGATTAAGGAGCCCCATAACGATGGACTGTTAATAGCCCTTATGATGCCTTATTTACAGCTTATATGTTATAGACAGTTGAAGTCGGAAGTTTACATACACTTAGGTTGGAGTCATTAAAACTAATTTTTCAACCACTCCACAAATTTCTTGTTAAGAAACTATAATTTTGGCAAGTCGGTTAGGACATCTACTTTGTGCATGACACAAGTAATTTTTCCAACAATTGTTTACAGACAGATTATTTTACTTATAATTCACTGTATCGCAATTCCAGTGGGTCAGATGTTTACATTCACTAAGTTGACTGTGCCTTTAAACAGCTTGGAAAATTCCAGAAAACGATGTCATGGCTTTAGAAGCTTCTTTTTTTGTCAATTGGAGGTGTACCTGTGGATGTATTTCAAGGCCTACCTTCAAACTCAGTGCCTCTTTGTTTGACATCATGGGAAAATCCAAAGAAATCAGCCAAGACCTCAGGAAAAAAATTGTAGACTTGGGAGCAATTTCCAAACACCTGAAGGTACCACGTTCATCTGTACAAACAATAGTACGCAAGTATAAACACCATGGGACCACGCAGCCGTCATACCGCTCAGGAAGGAGACTAGAGAGACACTGTCTCCTAGAGATTAACGTACTTTGGTGCGAAAAGTGCAAATCAATCCCAGAACAACAGCAAAAGGACCTTATGAAGATGCTGGAGGAAGCAGGTACAAAAGTATCTATATCCACAGTAAAACAAGTCCTATATCGACATAAGCTGAAAGGACGCTCAGCAAGGAAGAAGCCACTGCTCCAAAACCGCCATAAAAATGCCAGACTACGGTTTGCAACTGCACATGGGGACAAAGATTGTACATTTTGGAGAAATGTCCTCTGGTCTGAGGAAACAAAAATAGAACTGTTTGGCCATAATGACCATCGTTATGTTTGGAGGATAAAGGGGGAGGCTTGCAAGCTGAAGAACACCATCCCAACCGTGAAGCATGGGGTGGCAGCATCATGTTGTGGGGCTGCTTTGCTGCAGGAGGGACTGGTGCACTTCACAAAATAGATGGCATCATGAGGAAAGAAAATTATGTGGATATATTGAAGCAACATCTCAAGACATCAGTCAGGAAGTTAAAGCTTGGTCGCAAATGGGTCTTCCAAATGGACAATAACCCCAAGCATACTTCCAAAGTTGTGGCAAAATGGCTTAAGGACAACGAAGTCAAGGTATTGGAGTGGCCATCACAAAGCCCTGACCTCAATCCTATAGATTATTTGGGGGCAGAACTGAAAAAGCATGTGTGAGCAAGGAGGCCTACAAACCTGACTCAGTTACACCAGCTCTACCAGGAGGAATGGGCCAAAATTCACCCAACTTATTGTGGGAAGCTTGTGGAAGGCTACCTGAAACGTTTGACCCAAGTTAAACAATTTAAAGGCAATGTTACCAAATACGAATTGAGTGTATGTAAACTTCTGACCCACTGGGAATGTGATGAAAGAAATACAAGCTGAAATAAATAAATCATTCTCTCTACTATTATTCTGACATTTCACATTCTTAATAAAATAAAGTGGTGTTCCTAACTGACCTAAGACAGGGAATTTTTACTAGGATCAAATGTCAGGTATTGTGAAAAACTCAGTTTAAATGTATTTGGCTAAGGTGTATGTAAACTTCCAACTTCAACTATACAATCTTTACCAAGAGGCAGAAGCCTATAGCCTACAAACAGACTTGACAATTGTCCTTCTCTGGTAAATGTAAGGTAGGTGTTTAGCCAAACAGGCAACAGTCTGTTGCAAAAGAGCCCACATTAACAGATGCAGACTAGGGGCCTATTACTTTCTTTTAATGCAGTTAGAAAATGTATTGTGCTTAATTAAATTAAAGACCCAGGATACTAGAAAACAGCCCAGAGCAAAGATACAAAACAAACCTGTGGTGTATTTAGTGAGGTTAAACATTCAGAATTTTTCAGATAGAAACATATCGGATAGAGCAGCACATTGTCACGTTGCACCAATGCTATTTAGAAACAGTAAAAGGAGAATGGTCTGTTTCACCATGTTCTGTTGTAGAACATCATTGGATTTTTAACTGTCCGTTTCACTAATCTATCTAAAGTCTGAGGTCAAACTATGGTGTGCTTTAGGTCAACAAGCACAATGCCAGGGCTGGGCGGTAAACTGTGTTTTGCTATACCGGTATTGATCCAAGGACCGGTTTGTATTTTTGTTATACCTCACATAACAGTATTTCAATGTTTGCTTTGTTAAATGTAATAATTGAAAGATAAAACTCAAACAAGCAGAGCAGGTGCCAAAATGAGCCTAGAAATCTGCACACTGCCCTTTGTGGTGAAAGTATGAACTGCCAATAACTACATAAAAAATACCTGCCAATTATCAGCCTGAAAACGTCATCCTGGCAGGTTGACTTAGCTGACTTTTTCTCAATATATTGCAGTCAATTGGAAAAGATGAGTGTCACAAGGTTGATGTTTTTCTCAATACATTGCAGTCAATGGGAAAAGATAAGCATCAATCAAATTAACCTTATGTCCATAAATTCCAGTCAATGGGAAAAGATAAGCATCAATCAAATTAATCTTATGTCAATAAATTCCAGTCAATGGGAAAAGATGAGTGTCACAGGGTTGATGCCTAAGTGAATACATTGCATCAATGGGGGACGATTAGGATCACAACATGATTTTGAGCCGGGATGTGGAAATGAAACTAGGGTTAGCGTTAGGGTTGAGCCTAGGTTTAGAGTTGAGCCAGGAGTTGATATGAAACTAGGGTTAGGGATAGGGTTGAGGCTAGGTTTAGGGTTGAGCCGGCAGTTGATCTGAAACTAGGGTTAGGGATAAGGTTGAGGCTAGGTTTAGGGTTGAGCCGGCAGTTGATATGAAACTAGGGTTAGGGATAGGGTTGCGGTTTAGGGTTGAGCCGGCAGTTGATCTGAAACTAGGGTTAGGGATAGGATTGAGGCTAGGTTTAGGGTTGAGCCGGGAGTTGATATGAAGCTAGGGTTAGGGTTAGGGTTGAGGTTTAGGGTTGAGCCGGGATGTTGACATGAAACTAGGGTTAGGGTTAGGGTTGAGGTTAGGTTTAGAGTTGAGCCAGAAGTTGATATGAAACCAGGGTTAAGGATAGGGTTGAGCCTAGGTTTAGGGTTGAGCCGGGAGTTGATATGAAATTAGGGTTAGGGATAGGGTTGAGGTTTACGGTTCAGCCGAGATTTGATCTGAAACTAGGGTTAGGGATAGGGTTGAGGCTAGGTTTAGGGTTGAGCCGGGAGTTGATATGAAGCTCGGGTTAAAGATAGGGTTGAGCCTAGGTTTAGGGTTGAGCCGGGAGTTGATATGAAGCTAGGGTTAGGGATAGGGTAGCTTCGAACTGAACCAGGCTTCCCTAAAATGGGAAGCCTGGTGAAGTTCCATGGCAGAAATCAGCTAAAGAGGGGTCGGAACCCATTGTAAATCAGTTACGCCTCGCAACACGTCAAACCAATCAAATGCCTTGCTTGGCCGGAGCTCCAAAGGTGATTACCGGATTAGTGACGTAGGAGCAACGGTGCATGAGGAATAAAAATGTGAACAAAACAAGCACTGGTGACATAACATTTTATAAGGTTTTAAGATGAACTAAAGCGTCAGCAAGAGGGGAGAAATGGTCTAAAATGCTGGCCATATCAATATTTTTACGAGCTAGTTCTCTCACAATTATAAAGCCAACTAAATGTTAATAGAAACAGCATATTACTAAACTAAAAGGTTAGCTGTGTTAGACCAGTCGCTAGCTTATTCAGGGTTAGTGATACATAGAAGCACGTACTGGCTATACAGTGAGGGAAAAAAGTATTTGATCACCTGCTGATTTTGTACGTTTGCCCACTGACAAAGAAATGATCAGTCTATAATTTTAATGGTAGGTTTATTTGAACAGTGAGAGACAGAATAACAACAAAAAAATCCAGAAAAACGCATGTCAAAAATGTTATTTGCATTTTAATGAGGGAAATAAGTATTTGATCTACTCTCAATCAGAAAGATTTCTGGCTCCCAGGTGTCTTTTATAGAGGTAACGAGCTGAGATTAGGAGCACACTCTTAAAGGGAGTGCTCCTAATCTCAGCTTGTTACCTGTATAAAAGACACCTGTCCACAGAAGCAATCAATCAATCAGATTCCAAACTCTCCACCAAGGCCAAGACCAAAGAGCTCTCCAAGGATGTCAGGGACAAGATTGTAGACCTACACAAGGCTGGAATGGGCTACAAGACCATTGCCAAGCAGCTTGGTGAGAAGATGACAACAGTTGGTGCGATTATTCACAAATGGAAGAAACACAAAAGAACTGTCAATCTCCCTCGGCCTGGGGCTCCATGCAAGATCTCACCTCGTGGAGTTGCAATGATCATGAGAATGGTGAGGAATCAGCCCAGAACTACACGGGACGATCTTGTCAATGATCTCAAGGCAGCTGGGACCATAGTCACCAAGAAAACAATTGGTAACACACTACGCCGTGAAGGACTGAAATCCTGCAGCGCCCGCAAGGTCCCTCTGCTCAAGAAAGCACATATACATGCCCGTCTGAAGTTTGCCAATGAACGTCTGAATGATTCAGAGGACAACTGGGTGAAAGTGTTGTGGTCAGATGAGACCAAAATGGAAGCTCTTTGGCATCAACTCAACTCGGCGTGTTTGGAGGAGGAGGAATGCTGCCTATGACCCCAAGAACACCATCCCCACCGTCAAACATGGAGGTGGAAACATTATGCTTTGGGGGTGTTTTTCTGCTAAGGGGACAGGACAACTTCACCGCATCAAAGGGACGATGGACGGGGCCATGTGCCGTCAAATCTTGGGTGAGAACCTCCTTCCCTCAGCCAGGGCATTGAAATGGGTCGTGGATGGGTATTCCAGCATGACAATGACCCAAAACCCACGGCCAAGGCAACAAAGGAGTGTTTGAAGAAGAAGCACATTAAGGTCCTGGAGTGGCCTAGCCAGTCTCCAGACCTTAATCACATAGAAAATCTGTGGAGGGAGCTGAAGGTTCGAGTTGCCAAACGTCAGCCTCGAAACCTTAATAACTTGGAGAAGATCTGCAAAGAGGAGTGGGACAAAATCCCTCCTGAGATGTGTGCAAACCTGGTGGCCAACTACAAGAAATGTCTGACCTCTGTGATTGCCAACAAGGGTTTTGCCACCAAGTACTAAGTCATGTTTTGCAGAGGGGTCAAATACTTATTTCCCTCATTAAAATGCAAATCTATTTATAACATTTTTGACATGCGTTTTTCTGGATTTTTTTGTTGTTATTCTGTCTCTCACTGTTCAAATAAACCTACCATTAAAATTATAGACTGATAATTTCTTTGTCAGTGGGCAAACGTACAAAATCAGCAGGGGATCAAATACTTTTTCCCTCACTGTATATGGAAACAACTGCAATCATTTAGCAAGCAACATTGCTAAAATGAATAAAATAAAATAAAATTAACCTCAAAGAGTTACCTGTAATGCTCTTGCAGCCTAATTGACATCTCCTTATTTTTATGCTGTACCTAAATTACAAGGGTTGAATTGGCACTGAACCACTTTATGTCTGCAACATCTGGTACAGTTGAAGTCGGTAGTTTACATACACCTTAGCCAAATAAGCTAAGGTGTCGTCTTTTGAGCTTCTAGTCATGAAATCTATGCAGCCTACTCACTCACTTTTTATAGCTACTGTTTACAGGCCTCCTGGGCCATATGTACTGTTCCTCACTGAGTTCCCTGAATTCCTATCGGATCTTGTAGTCATAGCAGATAATATTCTAATTTTTGGTGACTTTAACATTCACATGGAAAAGTCCACAGACCCACTCCAAAAGGCTTTCGTAGCCATCATCGACTCAGTGGGTTTTGTCCAACATGTCTCTGGACCTACTCACTGCCACAGTCATACTCTGGACCTAGTTTTGTCCCATGGAATAAATGTTGTGGATCTTAATGTTTTTCCTCATAATCCTGGATTATCGGACCACCATTTTATTGCGTTTACAATTGCAACAAATAATCTGCTCAGACCCCAACCAAGGAGCATTAAAAGTCGTGCTATAAATTCTCAGACAACCCAAAGATTCCTTGATGCCCTTCCAGACTCCCTCTGCCTACCCAAGGACGTCAGAGGACAAAAATCAGTTAACCACCTAACCGAGGAACTCAATTTAACCTTGCGCAATACCCTAGATGCAGTTGCACCCCTAAAAATTAAAAACATCTGTCATAAGAAACTAGCTCCCTGGTATACAGAAAATACACGAGCTCTGAAGCAAGCTTCCAGAAAATTGGAACGGAAATGGCGCCACACCAAACTGGAAGTCTTCCGACTAGCTTGGAAAGACAGTACCGTGCAGTATCGAAGAGCCCTCACTGCTGCTCGATCATCCTATTTTTCCAACTTAATTGAGGAAAATAAGAACAATCAGAAATTTCTTTTTGATACTGTCGCAAAGCTAACTAAAAAGCAGCATTCGCAAATGGAGGATGGCTTTCACTTCAGCAGTAATAAATGTATGAACTTCTTTGAGGAAAAGATCATGATCATTAGAAAGCAAATTACGGACTCCTCTTTAAATCTGGGTATTCCTCCAAAGCTCCATTGTCCTGAGTCTGCACAACTCTGCCAGGACCTTGGCTCAAGGGAGATACTAAAGTGTTTTAGTACTATATCTCTTGACACAATGATGAAGATAATCATGGCCTCCAAATCCTCAAGCTGCATACTGGACCCTATTCCAACTAAACTACTGAAAGAGCTGCTTCCTGTGCTTGGCCCTCCTATGTTGAACATAATAAACGGCTCTCTATGCACCGGATGTGTACCAAGCTCACTAAAAGTGGCAGTAATAAAGCCTCTCTTGAAAAAGCCGAATCTTGACCCAGAAATTATAAAAAACTATCGGCCTATATCGAATCTTCCATTCCTCTCAAAAAATTTAGAAAAAGCTGTTGCACAGCAACTCACTGCCTTCCCGAAGACAAACAATGTATACGAAACGCTTCAGTCTGGTTTTAGACCCCATCATAGCACTGAGACTGCACTTGTGAAGGTGGTAAATGACCTTTTAATGACGTCAGACCGAGGCTCTGCATCTGTCCTCGTGCTCCTAGATCTTAGTGCCGCTTTTGATACCATCGATCACCACATTCTTTATGAGAGATTGGAAACCCAAATTGGTCTACATGGACAAGTTCTGGCCTGGTTTAGATCTTATCTGTCGGAAAGATATCAGTTTGTCTCTGTGAATGGTTTGTCCTCTGACAAATCAATTGTAAATTTCGGTGTTCCTCAAGGTTCCGTTTTAGGACCACTATTGTTTTCACTATATATTTTACCTCTTGGGGATGTCATTCGAAAACATAATGTTAAATTTCACTGCTATGCGGACGACACACAGCTGTACATTTCAATGAAACATGGTGAAGCTCCAAAATTGCCCTCGCTAGAAGCCTGTGTTTCAGACATAAGGAAGTGGATGGCTGCAAACTTTGTACTTTTAAACTCGGACAAAACAGAGATGCTTGTTCTAGGTCCCAAGAAACAAAGAGATCTTCTGTTCAATCTGACAATTAATCTGGATGGTTGTACAGTCGTCTCAAATAAAACTGTGAAGGACCTCGGTGTTACTCTTGACCCTGATCTCTCTTTTGAAGAACATATCAAGACTGCTTCAAGGACAGCTTTTTTCCATCTACGTAACATTGCAAAAATCAGAAACTTTCTGTCCAAAAATGACGCAGAAAAATTAATCCATGCTTTTGTTACTTCTAGGCTGGACTACTGCAATGCTCTACTTTCCGGCTACCCGGATAAAGCACTAAACAAACTTCAGTTAGTGCTAAATACGGCTGCTAGAATCCTGACTAGAACCAAAAAATGTGATCATATTACTCCAGTGCTAGCCTCCCTACACTGGCTTCCTGTTAAGGCAAGGGCTGATTTCAAGGTTTTACTGCTAACCTACAAAGCATTACATGGGCTTGCTCCTACCTATCTTTCCGATTTGGTCCTGCCGTACATACCTACACGTACGCTAAGGTCACAAGACGCAGGCCTCCTAATTGTCCCTAGAATTTCTAAGCAAACGGCTGGAGGTAGGGCTTTCTCCTATAGAGCTCCATTTTTATGGAATGGTCTGCCTACCCATGTGAGAGACGCAGACTCAGTCTCAACCTTTAAGTCTTTACTGAAGACTTATCTCTCCAGTAGGTCCTATGATTAAGTGTAGTCTGGCCCAGGAGTGTGAAGGTGAACGGAAAGGCTGGAGCAACGAACCGCCCTTACTGTCTCTGCCTTGCCGGTTCCCCTCTTTCCACTGGGATTCTCTGCCTCTAACCCTATTACAGGGGCTGAGTCACTGACTTACTGGTGTTCTTCCATGCCGTCCATGGGAGGGGTGCGTCACTTGAGTGGGTTGAGTCACTGACGTGGTCTTCCTGTCTGGGTTGGCGCCCCCCCCTTGGGTTGTGCAATGGCAGAGATTTTTGTGGGCTATACTCGGCCTTGTCTTCGGACGGTAAGTTGGTGGTTGTTGACATCCCTCTAGTGGTGTGGGGGCTGTGCTTTGGCAAAGTGGGTGGGGTTATATCCTGCCTGTTTGGCCCTGTCCGGGGGGGTATCATCGGATGGGGCCACAGTGTCTTCTGATCCCTTCTGTCTCAGCCTCCAGTATTTATGCTGCAGTAGTTTATGTGCCGGGGGGCTAGGGTCAGTCTGTTACATCTGGAGTATTCTCTTGTCTTATCCGGTGTCCTGTGTGAATTTAAATATGCTCTCTCTAATTCTCTCTTTCTTTCTTTCTCTCGGAGGACCTGAGCCCTAGGACCATGCCTCGGGACTACCTGGCATGATGACTTCTTGCTGTCCCCAGTCCACCTGGCCATGCTGCTGCTCCAGTTTCAACTGTTCTGCCTGCGGCTACGGAACTCTGACCTGTTCACCGGACGTGCTTGTTGCACCCTCGACAACTACAATGATTATTATTATTTGACCATGCTGGTCATTTATGAACATTTTAACATCTTCACCATGTTCTGTTATAATATCCACCCGGCACAGCCAGAAGAGGACTGGCCACCCCTCATAGCCTGGTTCCTCTCTAGGTTTCTTCCTAGGTTTTTGGCCTTTCTAGGGAGTTTTTCCTAGGGAGTTTTTCCTAGCCACCGTGCTTCTTTCACATGCATTGCTTGCTGTTTGGGGTTTTAGGCTGGGTTTCTGTACAGCACTTTGAGATTTCAGCTGATATACGAAGGGCTATATAAATAAATTTGATTTGATTTAATTTGAAATACATTTAAACTCAGTTTTTCACAATTCATGACATTTTATCCTAGTAAAAATGCCCTGTCTTAGATCAGTTAGGAACACCACTTTATTTTAAGAATGTGAAATGTCAGAATAATAGTAGAGAGAATGATTTATTTCCGCTTTTATTTCTTTCATCACATTCCCAGTGGGTCAGGAGTTTACATCCACTCAATTAGTATTTGGTAGCATTGCCTATAAATTGTTTAACTTGGGTCAAACGTTTCGGATAGCCTTCCACAAGCTTCCCACAATAAGTTGGGTGAATTTTGGCCCATTCCTCCTGATAGAGCTGGTGTAATTGAGTCAGGTTTGTAGGCCTCCTTGCTCGCACACACTTTTCAGTTCTGCCCAAAAATTTCTATAGGATTAAGGTCAGGGCTTTGTGATGGCCACTCCAATACCTTGACTTTGTTGTCCTTAAGCCCTTTTGCCACAACTTTGGAAGTATGCTTGGCGTCATTGTCCATTTGGAAGACAGATTTGCGACATAGCTTTAACTTCCTGACTGATGTCTTGAGATGTTGCTTCAATATATCCACATAATTTTCCTGCCTCATGATGCCATCTATTTTGTGAAGTGCACCAGTCCCTCCTGCAGTAAAGCAGCCCCACAACATGATGCTGCCACCCCCGTGCTTCATGGTTGGGATGGTGTTCTTCGGCTTGCAAGCCTCCCCCTTTTTCCTCCAAACATAACGATGGTCATTATTGCCAAACAGTTCTATTTTTTGTTTCATCAGACCAGAGGACATTTCTCCAAAATGTACTATCTTTGTCCCCATGTGCAGTTGCAAACCGTAGTCTTGCATTTTTTTTTGCGGTTTTGGAGCAGTGGCTTCTTGCTTGCTAAGCGGACTTTCAGGTTATGTCGATATAGGACTTGTTTTACTGTGGATATAGATATTTTTGTACCTGTTTTCTCTAGCATCTTCACAAGGTCCTTTGCTGTTGTTCTGGGATTGATTTGCACTTTTCACACCAAAGTACATTCATCTCAGAACGCGTCTTCTTCCTGAGCGGTATGAGGTGTTTATACTTGCATAGTATTGTTTGTACAGATGAACGTGGTACCTTCAGGCATTTGGAAATTGCACCCAAGGATGAACCAGACTTGTGGAGGTGTAAAAAAAAAATTCTGAGGTCTTGGCTGATTTCTTTTGATTTTCCCATGATGTCAAGCAAAGAGGCACTGTGTTTGAAGGTAGGCCTTGAAATAGATCCACAGGTACACCACCAATTGACTCAAATTATGTAAATTAGCCTATCAGAAGCTTCTAAAGCCATTACATCTTTTTCTTGAATTTTCCAAGCTGTTTAAAGGCACAGTCAACTTAGTGTATGTAAACTTCTGACCCACTGGAATTGTGATACAGTGAATTGTAAGTGAAATAATCTGTCTGTAAACAATTGTTGGAAAAATGACTTGTGTCATGCACAAAGTAGATGTCCTAACCGACTTGCCAAAACTATATTTTGTTAACAAGAAATTTGTGGAGTGGTTGAAAAACGAGTTTGAATGACTCCAACCTAAGTGTATGTAAGCTTCCCCTTCCGACTTCAACTGTATATGGTTTGCCTCATATACATTGTCTACTGGTATCATTTTAAATTGAGAACATTCAGCTCAACATGTAAAAAATATACTTCAGATGACAGATGCCCATAAGGCCAGTAATGCCATCATACTGTAGGCCTATGGCTGTATTGGCGATGCCTGCCATATGATAAGCTGCAAAATGGATTCACATAGCTGATACACAGAGAGATCTTACAAATGTTAATTTGAGAAGACAACACAGACAGAGAGACAGACAGAACCCCTCCCCCTCTTTATTGCAGGACTGTGATATGTGATTGATCAACATTAACACTAGTTCATTTTGAATAATAGTTTAACAATTAAAACAAGTTTAAACGCTTCAATTCAAATAATCAACACTTCATTACTTCAAAAATGTACAAATAAGGTAACTCGTATGTAAAGATTAGACTTCTTAGTCTAAACAACAGTAGATAATTGAGTAGCAACAAGTATGCTATTATTACTAAAGCATCATTTCAGGTGAAATGTGGAGCAAGGTTGCCAACCTTGCTCCACTGATCCCTGATTTACTGGGTGAGCAGACTTCTATTCCAGCCCACGAGATTATCAACTCATTAGATAAGTTGAATCATGGTTGGCCTGTTCCAATCGTAATATGTTTATACATTGTGTGGGATGTTTAATTGTATTTTTGTATACAACATTTGCTAACATACACCGCCTTCAGAAATAATTCATATCCCTTGACTTATCCCACATTTTGTTGTTACAGCTTGAATTCAACATTGATTAAATATTTTTTTCCTCACCCATCTACACACAATACCCTATAATGACAAAGTGAAGACATGTTTTTAGAAATGAAGCAAATTTCTTGAAAATGAAATACAGAAATCTGATTGACATAAGTATTTGCACCCCTAAGTCAATACTTTGTAGAAGCACCTTTGGAGGCGATTACAGCTGTGAGTCTTTCTGGGTAAGTCTCTAAGAGCTTTGCACAGCTGGATTGTACAATATTTGCCCATTATACTTTAAAACATTCTTCAAGCTCTGTCTGTTGATTGTTGATCATTGCTAGACAGCCATTTTCAAGTCTTGCCATAGATTTTTAAGACGATTTAAGTCAAAACTGTAACTAGGCCACTCAGGAACATTCAATGTCGTCTTCCATCATTTGTAGAACAGTCGATTCTTAACGTAAAGGCTTGAAACTCATTAAAGAGTGTCCCCGGGAGGACATACAGTACATTGAATTTCAGCTTGCTGCGATTACAGGAAGTGACTTAATTTGGGGTAATAGGGCTGGTTTTGAAGGTTTAAAAAGGTTTAATCTTCACAGATTTTACATATGAATGACCGGGGAACCCGGCATATATAATTTGAAGTCAACCAACCCAAAGCATTTTTGCCCTCGATTGGACACAATGGTCTTACAGTTCTAGAAACTAAGAGCCTTCTTATGAATTCTTGAATTAATACTGAAGAGGATATTGGTCTTTTTTTGTTGTTGATTGACTTGAAACTGTCTGTGTCGGTCAGCCTGCTTATCAGCCTGCCTGTGTCTGCCTGTCTGTCAACCTGTCTGTGGAAGAGAGGGAGAGATGAGAGGAGGGGGAGGCAGGGAAAGAAGGAGGGACAGAGAATGAGGAGGGAGCAGAGAGAGAAAATGGAGAGAGTATCAAGGGGGAGAACGGGGAAAGAGAGGGTGAAGGAGGGATAGGAGAGAGAGAGTAGGGAGGGGGAGAGGGTAAAGGAGGAATGGGGAGAGAGTAGAGGGAGAGAGAGATGAGGAGGTAGAGGGAGGGAAAGGAGGAGGGAGAGAGAAGAGGGATAGTGAGGGAGAGGGAGAAAGGAGAAAGAGGGTAAAGGAGGGATGGCTGAGAGAGTAGGGAGGGGAGAGAGTGAAGGAGGAATGGGGAGAGAGTAGAGGGAGAGGGAGAGGGAGAGAGGAGGTGGAGGGAGAGAATGGAGGGGGGAGGAGGGAGAGAGAAGGGGGATAGTGAGGGAGGGGGTGATAGAGACAGAAAGGGTGAGGTAGGGGGGAGTGTAGAGAGGGTGAAATAACGGGGAGAGAGAAGAGAATGAGGGGATAAAGAGGAGGTAGAGAACGAATGACAGACATGAGATAAATTAGAAATACATCAACCCTGTGACACATCTTTTCCCATTGACTGTATTAAGAAAAACGTCAGCTACAAGGGACCATTTACCCTTTTTGCAATAACGTGCCAGGATGATGTTTTCCTATGATATCATGTTGAAAATACATGGTCATTTAGGAGAAGAATTATTCTGACAAAGAAAAAGTTACTTTTTGACTAAATTAAGGCATACAAAGACAAAAAACAAATGTGGCTCTTTGTGGAAATTATTACAGTGTGCAGGAGATTCCAAAATTGATGAAAATGCCACCCCCCCCCCAAAAAAAAGTCATAAACCGGGTTTGAAATTTAATTGAATAGTATAAAACAAATCAGAAAAACGCCCCATAGGATCATAAACTACTAATGAAGCATATTTAGAGCTTTTATTATTCAAAAACATAACCTACCGTTCAAAAGTTTGGGGTCACTTAGACATTTCCTTGTTTTTGAAAGAAAAGCAATTTTTTTGTCCATTAAAAGGCCTCCCACTCCTCTTTCTTTTCTGGTTACTGGTTAGAGCCAGTTTGCGCTGTTCTGTGAAGGGAGTAGTACACAGCGTTGTACGAGCTCTTCAGTTTCTTGGCAATTTCTCACATGGAATAGCCTTCGTTTATCAGAACAAGAATAGACTGATGAGTTTCAGAAGAAAGCTCTTTGTTTCTGGCCATTTTGAGCCTGTAGTCAAACCCACAAATGCTGATGCTCCAGATACTCAACTAGTCTAAAGAAGGCCAGTTTTATTGCTTCTTTAATCAGCACAACAGTTTTCAGCTGTGCTAACATAATTGCAAAAGGGTTTTCTAATGATCAATTAGCCTTTCAAATGATAAACTTGGATTAGCTAACACAACGTGCCATTGGAACACAGGAGTGATGGTTGCTGATAATGGGCCTCTGTACGCCTATGTAGTTATTCCATTTATTTTTTTATATCTGCCGTTTCCAGCAACAATAGTCATTTACAACATTAACAATGTCTACACTGTATTTCTGATCAATTTGATGTTATTTTAAATCAACAAAAAAAATGGTTTTTCTTTCAAAAACAAGGACATTTCTAAGTGACCCCAAACTTTTGAACGGTAGTGTAAAATTGGCTTCAAATATGTCATACAGTCAAACATTCAAAAAATATTGTGATATGATATTTTGGCCATATCGCCCAGCCCTAACTTGCACTATACGTCTAAACACGATGTACGTGGTTACTAGACAGTTTTAGGAATAGCATCCCCCTTATCAATCCAATGTCAAAGAAAAGAGCAACATATTGACTGACCTGTGTACTATGGTGAGGGAACCACTGCTGTGCATTACCCGCTATTGATCTACTCTGCTGAGCTTGGTTACAACAACATGTAGCCAATCCCACTATTTCACCATCTAGTTAAGCTCACATCACACACACACACACACATGCCAGAAAATGGTTGGGGGAGGGAGGGGGTGCAGAAGAAGAAAGAAAGAAAGAAATTGCCCGCGCTACAGACGTCTATACCGGTCTGCTAATACAGGACTAGTAAAGGACCAGTGTACTACTTAAAAAGATCATATCTTATTTCTATTCTGATTTTTCAGGGGGTGCTGTAATACCCTCAGGACCCCTACTTCCCGCAGCTATGCGCACACACACACCACACATTTGACATTGTCGTTTTCATCTGTTAATCAAATTAGAACTCGTTACTACCACTGAATTGATTTGTATAATATTTTTATTGTAACAACTCTGAGAGATAATTCCTGGTTTTACAAAGGTAGCACCTGAGGATAAGAAAGCAATAGAAACAGCTAGAGGAGGAGAAGACCTAGTACATTTTTTACAAATCTATGAGAATGAGCAATGATAATCCCTACCAAATATTGTCTAAGGCAAAAAGAAAGCAAACTTCAAGTGGCATGGAAATGAACATAGCTCTATCAAAGCTGATGTATTGCTGTGCATGCCTCATGTAGTTTTGCTAGCTTACCTCTGTAATATTCTGTCAGCAATGACTCCATCCACTAATAAATGAGACAGCAATTGATCTGTTAAGTCACATGCTCTAAATCCCCATGAGCCTTTGCTCTGCTCCAGTCAGTCAATACAGATCACACATGGCGCTGTGTCTGACAGCAAATGAACATTAACACTCAGTAGGACTAATGGAATAATTATTGCAGGAGGAAAGGTTGTCAGAGTGTTGTGGATCTGTATTTTTATTGACATTGAGAAGGCCCAGCTCTAATTCCTATTTATTGATTGTAGTTAGTAATCAAAACATGGATGACATATTATTAGTTTGAACTGATATAAATCTAATATTATCTTGGTGTATGGAGCATTCCAACTGTATCCTGTGGTGAATGATACACCTTAATAGCAATGCAGTAATATGTTGGTCAAGTTGAAATTCAAACAGCTCCAGGAACAGGTATATCTCAATATTCTCTACCTAGTTAACAGCAGTAGATTTCTGCCCTGTCAGCCTCTAATGAGGTCTGTACAAAAATATATACAGACATAGTACTAAATGTGGTACTGACTCTTAGGTCACCATGACAGCAGCCCCAATGTAACAGTAGGGTTGTCATGGCAGCGGAACCCAAGGCTCTATTCCTGATTGATCGCTATTCATTTACTTGACACAACGGATGCACATAAATCTGCTGAATGTCCTTTCCAGCAAAAGAGAAGCAGAGAGACGCCGATCCTTGTCATTTACCCCCCTATGGAGAAGATATGATACTTTAAAAACACAGGAATTCCACAAGCATTAGTTACTAGTTATATTGCCTCACTGGGGAGACTGATGAGGCACTTTCAACTAAAGTTGGCCTTTCAACACTTATTTTCCTGCTATACATGTATATGTTTTTTATGGATAAGTGTGATGTACAAAGAACATCAATTTGAAGGCCATCTTTTCCCTCAAACAATAGGCACAGTCAGTGTCGTAGCTAGCTGACGTTGTGTCATGGATGGTGTAACAAGCAACTGTTTTTAACACTGCTAGAAGCAGCTGTGGCTTGGTCCGCTGGCTGAGTGGGAAATAGCCTCTGAAAGCGCTTCAGCCTGTGTGAATCCCCGATACAGCTGTAACTGCCGTTCTGTCCTTTCACGCCTACGCTCTACACTACAATCTCGTTGTGGTGCCCTTCCTTCCTTCCGTTCTGGAACATCGACCTCTTCTTTGCTTTCACCCTGATGGCTGCAGCATCCACACTGTAAAGCTCAACATTGTCAGTGATTCCTGACTGAGTGACCCCATACTATAAATGTCTCAGTCGAGTTCAAAGTGCAAGTATTCTCAGGCCAGGTAAATTTATTTTAAAATGTAATACGTATGTGCCTGATAAAATTACATGAACAGAGAAACATGTAAAAACATTAGTAGCACTAGCAGCTACAGCTGAACAACAAGTGTCTTAGGGCGTTTTCACATATGAAATTCGGTTCCCTGGTTCGGTTTCCTGGAGCGTTTGTGAGAATTCTACCGAATACGTTTTGCTTTCACAAGACCTGAAGACCTGAAAATGCTTTATAGTGAGGATCAGGGTATCAAGCGCTCCAGTAGTAAAACAACAGCATACTTTCAGAGGTGGACTGAGAGAAGAATATTCTGGTCCTTTGTTGCTAGTGGGGATGTGAATTTGTTGTTTTCATAAATTCATCAACTACATTTAGTGTTGAATGCATGAGGAATTAAAAAAAAAAAAACTATGAAAGATGAATTCCAAGGCTAACCATGCATTCACAGGAAAATTGTATTATGTTTCTTCACATACATTTTTAAACATCTTATCCACACAAAAAGGTCAACCTTGAAATTATGTTTGGCTTCAATTAGTGTGTAGCCAGAACAGCGCTGTTCAAAAATATTGTGAGGTGATGGGAAATTCGTTTTTAAATTACACAGCTTGGACCATGCCTAAAGTCACATTGAAATTAAAAAAGTAGCAGAATTCGCAGAGGAAATTCAAGCTTAATTTTGATGAAAAACTAAGTTCAGTAACATTATGTTCTAAGAGTAAACTAATACACTTTGTTAAGAGGAAGTTTTGTTTTATTAATCTGGATTATTCAAACCCTAAATCACCACTTCGCATGAACACTCAAAGCAAACAGAACATTTTACGTAAATAATTAGCAGACAACCTCCATGCAGCATACTTCTGCTCTAGGCCCATATCCACGCAGCCTACTTCTGCTCTAGGCCCATATCCACGCAGCCTACTTCTGCTCTAGGCCCATATCCATGCAGCATACTTCTGCTCTAGGCCAATATCCACGCAGCCTACTTCTGCTCTAGGCCCATATCCATGCAGCATACTTCTGCTCTAGGCCCATATCCACGCAGCCTACTTCTGCTCTAGGCCCATATCCACGCAGCCTACTTCTGCTCTAGGCCCATATCCACGCAGCATACTTCTGCTCTAGGCCCATATCCACGCAGCCTACTTCTGCTCTAGGCCCATATCCACGCAGCCTACTTCTGCTCTAGGCCCATATCCACGCAGCCTACTTCTGCTCTAGGCCCATATCCAAGCAGCCTACTTCTGCTCTGGGCCCATATCCACGCAGCCTACTTCTGCTCTAGGCCCATATCCACGCAGCCTACTTCTGCTCTGGGCCCATATCCACGCAGCCTACTTCTGCTCTAGGCCCATATCCACGCAGTCTACTTCTGCTCTAGGCCCATATCCACGCAGCCTACTTCTGCTCTAGGCCAATATCCATGCAGTCTACTTCTGCTCTAGGCCCATATCCACGCAGCCTACTTCTGCTCTAGGCCAATATCCACGCAGTCTACTTCTGCTCTAGGCCCATATCCACGCAGCCTACTTCTGCTCTAGGCCCATATCCATGCAGCCTACTTCTGCTCTAGGCCCATATCCACGCAGTCTACTTCTGCTCTAGGCCCATATCCACGCTGCCTACTTCTGCTCTAGGCCCATATCCACGCAGTCTACTTCTGCTCTGGGCCAATATCCATGCAGTCTACTTCTGCTCTAGGCCCATATCCACGCAGCCTACTTCTGCTCTAGGCCCATATCCATGCAGCCTACTTCTGCTCTAGGCCCATATCCACGCAGCATACTTCTGCTCTAGGCCCATATTCATGCAGTCTACTTCTGCTCTTATTGTAAAACCAAAATTGTGCATTTCTGTCAATGAGCCTCTACTCTCCAGCCAGGGTATTATCCCTGCGTGGTATGAGCACCGGTTTCTCACATGTCTACCACTCCAAACTGTTTCTCACGGTGCGCTCTGCAGGCTGGCTGTAGCTGGCTGTGGTGTGACAGACAACCACTGGTCAATACTGTTAGACGACCATGCTTTTGTTTCTCTGCCTCACTCTGCGCACACGCATGCACACACGCACACACACACACTGACTGGCGGCCATAGAAGAGCTTTTGCTGCAACTATTGCTATTCTTGTAGCCCTCAGAACGGTATACAGTACAGAGAAATGCTCACAAAACACACAATTGCAAGCCGAAGGCTCTAGTCTAGACTAACCCTACCACAGTTCATATTGCTAAATTGCAAAATAATGGATGTGATTTATTGAAAGTGTCAGGGATACTGGTGTATTGAACAGAGTTGCAAAATTCCAGTAACCTTCCCAAAATTCCTAGGTTTTCCAGAAATGCCAGTTGGAAGATTCCTGGAATCAGGAGGGAATAAGCAGGAAATCCAGAATCCTCCAACCAGTATTTCTGGAAAACCTGTGGATTTTGGTAAAGTTAACATAATTTTACAACCCTAGAATTGGACACATGCATTAAAAGAGAATGTCTCGTATGAAAGCTAGAAATGATTCTTCTATTAAGGAGCTGGGAAATAATTGGTGCCATGGGGTATAATGGGTGGGCGTCCATGGTCAGTAAAGAAAGTAAATAATTGTTTGTGACTACTAATTACTGGAACAAAATCAATTAACGTGTTTCACTGTAAGTCAAATTCCTAACTGTTACCATACTGTACTTGCACCTCAGTTTACAGGGAATAACCATGGTATGGAGTGCTCACTCACTTAGCTAAACAAGTACGTATACTGTATGCATACGAAACTGATCTTATGCAGTATACTGTACTCATTAACAAGCATTTGAGATGTTTAACACCTGAATCTGACATTTACTGTACTCTAATGTACTGTATTCTTAACCAGCTCTCACTCTCACACCTATAGTCGACAAAGAGAATAGGTTCTTTTTGAATAATTTGACTTGTGCACTATATTTAATGATAGTTTTATTTTAGGACTGTTAAGTTTCTCATCGTTACCTTAATAGCTGTATGTTCACACTTTATTAGAGACTATTTTGCAGCTCTTTGAGTACTGCTGGCATGCCCACACCACCGCAGTGCAGTCTCTCAGTAACTCTACTCTACACTGGCTCTGGTAGGCTCTAGTCCACAGTGTGCTAATTAAAAATGGCGGCCACAGAGGGAGGGACGTTTAAGTTCTAACTGTGAAGAAGGTTTGTATAAAAATGTTCTGTACTGTAACCTTTGGATGCGTCCCAAATTGCAACCTATTACCTATAGTGTACTATAGTGTACTACTTTTGACCAGGGCTCACAGGGTGTGTTGTGAACAGTTGCGGTACATGGGTAAAATCACTGGGGAAGCCAGAAAAGATCATTGTGTTGAGATAATTGCATTGTTTGCTCTATAAACTGTTCGTTCATATATCTTGTGACCGTGATATATAGGCCGAGACAATAAGACACAGTGGCAGAATAAATTCAACCGCAACTCTGTTTTATCACAAAACTAGAGATGAACCTCTGTCCAGTAAAGTCCACCAAAAAAATTGCATGTAACAGTTACAGTTGAAGTCGGAAGTTTACACACACCTTAGCCAAATACATTTAAACTCAGTTTTTCACAATTTCTGACATTTAATCCCAGTAAAGATTCCCTGTCTTAGGTCAGTTAGGATCACCACCTTATTTTAAGAAAGCTTCACGGTTGGGATGGTGTTCTTCGGCTTGCAAGCATCCCCCTTTTTCCTCCAAACATAACGATGGTCATTATGGCCAAACAGTTCTATTTTTGTTTCATCAGACCAGAGGACATTTCTCCAAAAGGTACGATCTTTGTCCCCATGTGCAGTTGCAAATCGTAGTCTGGCTTTTTTATTGGAGTTTTGGAGCAGTGGCTTCTTCCTTGCTGAGGGGCCTTTCAGGTTATGTTGATATAGGACTCGTTTTACTGTGGATATAGATACTTTTGTACATGTTTCCTCCAGCATCTTCAGCATCTGGGATTGATTTGCACTTTTCGCAAGAAAGTACGTTCATCTCTAGGAGACAGAACGCGTCTCCTTCCTGAGCGGCATGACGGCCGCGTGGTCCCATGGTGTTTATACTAGCACACTATTGTTTGTACAGATGAACGTGGTACCTTCAGGCGTTTGGAAATTGCTCCCAAGGATGAACCAGACTTGTGGAGGTCTACAATTTTTCTTCTGAGGTCTTGGCTGATTTCTTTTGATTTTCCCATGATGTCAAGCAAAGAGGCACTGAGTTTGAAGGTAGGCCTTGAAATACCTCCACAGGTACACCTCCAATGAGCCTATCAGAAGCTTCTAAAGCCATGACATCATTTTCTGGAATTTTCCAAGCTGTTTGAAGGCACAGTCAACTTAGTGTAAGTAAACCTCTGACCCACTGGAATTGTGAAATAATCTGTCTGTAAACAATTGTTGGAAAAATTACTTGTGACATGCACAAAATGGATGTCCTAACCGACTTGCCAAAACTATAGTTTGTTAACAAGAAATTTGTGGAGTGGTTGAAAAACAAGTTTTAATGACTCCAACCTAAGTGTATGTAAACTTTGACTTCAACTGTACATGACCTACAGCCATGACCTAAAAGCGTGTTAATGTTACCGACAATTTAGGAACACTAAAAAACTACTGACCACTAAAACTAAAACCACGAAGAGTTACCGCTAGTCGCAAAGAAAACAGGAGCTGCCTGCACTATTCCAGCACCATTTCAACATCAAATCACCTATGCTTAGTCTAATACAATGAAAAGATACCAAAAACAATTTAGTCCAATCAACGTAAGCTAAATCTGATGTGGCTGTCCATGTTTCTGATTTCTGTCTGTGTCTGTGTGTGTGTGTGTGTGTGTGTGTGTGTGTGTGTGTGTTCGTGCAAGCAGAAAAACATGTTGACTCACCCTACTTGTAGAGAAACGCCAATGCCATCCTCCTCTCTTTCATGTTGACGAAACTGTCAATCACACTGTCATACAGTACACGCTTTTATGTTTGTTGTCCTAGGCTACCTGGCTAAAATGCTTGCCACAAGTCCAAATCCCTATCTCCATCCATGGCCAATTTAAGAAAGGTGCAATTTTAGCAAACTAGCTAGCCAATGGAGGACAACAACACAACAAGATGCAACAATTCAAGTTGTTTCTGTCAATGATGTACGCTCACGATGTGATTTGATAGGAGTGACGCCAAATCCAAACTGGCTTCCCTTGACACTTTTTTTTGGTGCACCAGAACCATTCACTGTTGAGCTCACTCAGTTTAGCTCAATGCTGATTGGCGATTATGTTACATTTTTAATCAAGGGAGGCCAGATGCTCGCTGGCTTCTCTTGCATTCAATGCTACGGGCGGCAACAATGTCATTCTCTTTTGAACCAGTCAGCATCAGATAGATGGCCTTCAGAGACAGCGGGGTGCTGTTTGCTCGCTCTGATGTTTTCTCCGGTGAGATACTTTGAGCCTCTTGAAAGTTGAAAGAAGATTATGAAACACAGAGAGACTAAATAAGTTATTTCATTGTTTTATTGTTCAGTTTTTGGGGTGAAGCCTGGCCCTTGGCATCCATGAATACACGCCACTGGTTGTGAGAACGGTGAAGAATTATAGTGCCTTCCTTCTCACAGAATGTCATATTCATGATCAACCGGAAATATGCACAGAGATCACTGACATTGTAGTATAGTTTTGAATAACAAGACAATTATATACCATTATATTTTACTAAATGTGATGATCTTTAGAAAATATCAAGGAAGTGACTAGAGTGTTATAAAACTATTGTCACGACTTCTGCCGAAGTCGGGTCCTCTCCTTGTTCGGGCGGCGCTCGGCATCGCCGGTCTTCTAGCCATCATCGATCCAATTTTCATTTTCCATGTGTTTTGTCTTGTTTTTCCTCACACCTGGTTTTAATTCCCTCAATCATTTGTTGTGTATTTAACCCTCTGTTCCCCCCCATGTCTTTGTGTGGGATTGTTTATTGTAAGTGCACGTGTTGTTTGGTGCGCAATGAGTTTTTGTACCCAATTATTCTTGTTATTTTTATGCCGTGGGTTTTGTTATTAAACTGCTCCGGCTATTACCAAGTTCTGCTCTCCTACGTCTGACTTCCCTGCCACCGATTACGCACCCCTTACAGAGTCCCACACCACTATATGGAGTCAGCAGGAGCAGGTGCCCCTGGAATAGGGGTGGAGGAGCGGGTCCGGGAGCATGCGGCGATGCTCCACCATCTCGGCGCCGCCATAGACCGCGTTGTCCAAACTATGGACCGCTGGGAGAGACAGGGAGTTCCTCCAGCGCCTCCACCAACACAACCAGGGTCTCCACTACTCGCCCCCCCCCCCCCCCCTTAACCCGGTCCCAGTGGGATTCGTCTCGCCCTTCCCCGGGAGTATGACGGGACGGCTGCACGCTGCCAGGGTTTCCTGTTACAGCTCGACCTCTACCTGGCAACCATACCCGGCTCCTTCAGGTCGTGAGAAGGTGTCCGCCCTCGTCTCGTGCCTCTCTGGGAAAGCCTTGGAGTGGGCCAACGCGGTGTGGGGAGAAGGAGATGCGGCGCTGGACCATTTGAACGTCTCTTCCATCTGAGGCAGGGGACGAGGAGCGCCCAGGGGTTCGCCATGGATTTTCGGACCCTGGCTGCCGGCGCGGGATGGAACGATAGGACCCTGACCGACCACTATCGCTGCAGTTTGCGCGAGGACGTCCGTTGGGAGTTGGCCTGCAGGGACACCACCCTCACTTTCGACCAGCTGGTGGACCTGTCCATTCGGCTGGATAACCTGCTGGCCACACGCGGACGTCCAGATCGGGTTCTATCGGTTCCATTCCCCAGCACCGCCGCTCCGGTACCCATGGAGCTGGGAGGTGCTGTGCGTAGGGAGACTGGAGGAGGTTCCGGCTCGTGCACCATCTGTGGCCGCAGAGGTCACACTGCCGGTCGGTGCGGGGTTGGTTCCTCTGGGGATCGAGGCAGCAGGCAGGGCACTCTGGCGTCATCCCAGGTGAGCAGGCACCCTTCTCACCCAGAGCCCTCTGTTGCACACATGTTTTTTCCTGTTTCTTTCCCTGAGATTCCCCGCATAAGGCGCTCGTCGATTCAGGCGCGGCTGGGAATTTTAGAGACAGATCATTCACCCTTAGCTTAGGGATCCCCATTGTTCCTGTGGCTGTGCCCTTCCCCGTTCATGCCTTAGACAGTCAACCATTAAGGTCAGTGTTGATTAGGGAGGCCACCGCTCCACTGGGTATGGTTACGCAGGGGGAGAATTAGTCTCTTCCTCATTGACTCTCCTGCGTTTCCCGTGGTGCTAGGCCTACCCTGGTTAGCTTGTCATAACCCCACTGTTTCTTGGCAACGGAGGGATCTCACGGGGAGGTTGCGAGAGTGCTCGGGGAGGTGTTTAGGGGTTTCCGTTGGTGCTACTACGGTGGAAAGTCCAGACCAGGTCTCCTTCGTGCTCATTCCCCCTGAATATGCCGATTTGGCTCTCGCCTTCTCCAAAAAGAAGGCGTCTCAATTACCACCCCATCCACATGTATCCCCTCTCACAGGCGGAGACGGAGGCTATGGAAACATATGTCTCTGAATCCCTACGTCAGGGGTACATTCGGTCCTCCACTTCACCCGCCTCCTCGAGTTTCTTTTTTGTGAAGAAGAAGGAGGGAGGTCTGCGCCCGTGTATTGACTACCGAGGCCTAAATCAGATCACGGTGAGGTACAGTTACCCGCTACCTCTTATCGCCATGGCGATTGAGTCAATGCACGGGGCGCACTTCTTCACCAAACTAGATCTCAGGAGTGCTTACAACCTGGTGCGTATCTGGGAGGGAGACGAGTGGAAGACGGCGTTCAGTACGACCTCAGGGCATTATGAGTAACTCGTCCTTCCGTACGGGTTGATGAATGCTCGATCAGTCTTCCAAGCCTTTGTAGACGAGATTTTCAGGGACCTGCACGGGCAGGGTGTAGTGGTGTATATGACATTCTGATATACTCCGCTACACGCGCCGAGCACGTGTCCCTGGTGCACAGGGTGCTTGGACAACTGTTGGAGTATGACCTGTACGTCAAGGCTGAGAAATGCCTGTTCTTCCAGCAGTCTGTCTCCTTCCTAGGGTACCGCATTTCCACCTTGGGGTTGGAGATGGAGAGTGACCGCATTTCAGCCGTGTGTAATTGGACGACTCCCACCACGGTAAAGGAAGTGCAGCAGTTCCTAGGGTTTGCCAATTACTACCGGAGGTTTATCCGGGGTTTTGGTCAGGTAGCGGCTCCCATTACCTCACTGCTGAAGGGGGGCCCGGTGCGTTTGCAGTGGTCGGCTGAGGCGGACAGGGCTTTTGGTCACCTGAGGGCTCTGTTTACCTCGGCTCCCGTGCTGGCCCATCCGGATCTCTCTTTGGCGTTCATAGTGGAGGTGGACGCATCCGAGGCTGGGATTGGAGCCGTGCTCTCTCAGCACTCGGGAACCCCACCGAAGCTCCGCCCCTGTGCCTTTTTCTCGAAGACGCTCAGCCCGGCTGAGCGAAACTATGACGTGAGGGACCGGGAGCTGTTGGCTGTGGTCAAGGCTCTGAAGGCGTGGAGACATTAGCTTGAGGGGGCTAAACACCCTTTTCTAATCTGGACTGACCACCGCAATCTGGAGTACATCTGAGCAGCGAGGAGACTGAACCCTCACCAGGGAAGGTGGGCCATGTTTTTCACCCGTTTTGTTTTTTCCCTTTCCTACAGACCAGGTTCCGCACCCCTTACAACTATTGACGTTATTTTTAGGGTTGCAAAGGGTCGTAAACTTTCCTGTAAATTTCCAGAATTTTTCCATGGGAAGTTAAGCCCGGGAATTTAAATTCATCAAAAAAGGTAACTTATTACAGTGAACCTTTTTTTGTTGGATACACACAAGGCAATTCCAGGTCTTGTGGCATATTTTGGTTAAACTATCCCCAATTCAGTGGAATTGCAACCCTCTGCATGCACAGTGCAGTGCACTCTTCTATCGCGTGTACAGCTGATTCTCAAGATCTTGCACACTAATGAGATGCTATTGAGCCACACTACTACACTGTCTGAGCCAAGGACTACATGCTTTCTGGTAAGTTTTGATTACAATACTGGGTGGGTGAATATATTTACATGACATGCATGATTTTTTGTTAACTAGTAAATAGCAGCCTACAGCAAAGTGTGTTTAAATCATTTCTAACTTGTTAACAATTTCTGCTAGTTAGTTTTTGCTACCATGTGGGTTTTAGCTTGCTTGAGCCTGCTAATTGAGTAGGGTTAATTCACCTGTTTCCATACATTTTTTTTATCTTACAAAGGAGTTGTTTAATCTAACTGCTTAACTATTTATCTGTACATGGAATTGTATTGGGGGTTTTTTACTCATTTTTTCCTAATCTTTACAGGAAAATGCCACGGGCGCAATCTGATGTGTGGAGACATTTCACTGCAGCTAACGTAGAAGGAAAACCTTGTACATTTGCAAATGCTGTGCCAAATCATTTGTGAAGAATGCAACAAAGATGCAGAATCATCTGGCCAAGTGCATAAAGTTCCCTCAGCGCTCACAACAAGCAACCTCTGACAAAAGTCCCTCTCTATTCAAGGTGAAAATTATGAATCAAACACCTTATCGATAGCAACAGCTCATGGTCCTCCTGGAATCAGAAGTTTTTTTGACTCAATGGAGGAACGTAGTCAGAGAAATGCTGATGAATGTCTTGCTCAAGCTGTGTATGCAACTGGTTCATCTCTGATGCTCACAGGCGATGTGTATCGGACGTGATTTCTGAATGATCTTCGCACAGCATACACCCCTCCAACCAGACATGCTTTATCTACTCATTTGCTGGATGCAGAGTTCAACAGAGTTCAAGTGAAGGTCAAGCAAATCATAGAGAAAGCAGACTATATTGCAATCATCTCTGATGGGTGGTCGAATGTTCGTGAGCAAGGAATAATTAACTACATAATCTCCACCCCTCAACCAGTATTCTACAGGAGCACAGACACACCGGTCTTTACATTGCATTCAGCTCAACTGCAATCATCAATGACCTTGGACCACAGAAGGTATTTGCACTGGTGACAGACAATGCTGCGAACATGAAGGCTGCTTGGTCTAAAGTGGAGGAGTCCTACCCTCACATCACACCCATTGGCTGTGCTGCTCATGCATTGAATCTGCTCATCAAGGACATCATGGCACTGAAAACAATGGATACACTCAACAAGAGAGCCAAGGAAATGGTTAGGTTATAGCAGCAATCTACCTCACCAAGCAAAGTGAGAAGAATAAGAGCACCACATTGAAGCTGCCCAGCAACACCCGTTGGGGTGGTGTTGTCATCATGTTTGACAGTCTCCAGGAGGGGAAGGAGTCTCTCCAAAAAATGGCCATATCACAGTCTGCCGATATGGACAGCTCCATCAAGAGGATCCTGGATGATGTATTTTGGGAGGGAGTGGTAAGCAGCCTGAAACCTATAGCAGTAGCCATTGCACGGATTGAGGGAGACAATGCCCTCAAAGTGCAACTGGTCCTTGTTTGGGAACACACACACCAAAGCACGCAACAGGCTGACCAATACAAGGGTTGAAAAATTGGTGGCCATCTGGGCAAATTTCAGGCTTTTTGAGCCTGACAACGAGCCATCCTCAACAAGGTTGGAAAGTGACAGTGAAGATGACGCCTCAGAGTCTGATGTTCAAGAGGTGGACATTGAGGAGGTTGAGGGAGAAGACATGGAAGCCTGAGAGGAAGACAACAAAAGCTTTAGTTTCTAGACTATGATTTTACAGATTTTGGGGGAGATGCGATGGATCATTGGGGATCATTCAATATTCCCTTTCTTTTGTTGTTCAGTGAATTAATCCATGTGAAGAGTCAACTCATTTAATTAAAGTTCAATTCATAACTAAATTGTTTTATTTATATTGGAAGGATTTAATCATTTGTAATTGTTTACTTATGATAAGGTAAAAGGTTTATGTTTCTGTCTCCATATGACATGGTAAATATATCCAATGCAAAAAACATCTACATTTAAATGGTATTAATATTAATGTGCATATATTCCCGTTAATTCCCATGGAAAGTTTCCACTTCTGAATTTTCCCCAATATGTGCAACCCTAGTTATTATACATAGTACAACTAGATTAACACCTAACATGTACTACAAAAGAGGGGTTACCGCCACAACACAAGAAACACATGAATAAAAAAGGTATTACATATTTTTCATTTTTTTTGTATTTCCAATTAGCAATGTTTTCTTCCTATTTTTCTAATCTAAAAGAGGTTTCACCTTGATTTGTGTTTGTTTACAGCGTTTGACTTTTGCAAACATGAAAACTTCACTTTTGATTTTTTTTTACAAGAGATGTTGTTTGTGAGAAAACATTCACAGCATCGCACTGTATTTATATTTGGAATGGCAGCAGTGGCAACATCATTGCCACGCAGGAAAAGATAATTGTGTTTTCAGAGCTTTTTCTTTCCACAGACATCATAATGAGCTAACCTTTCAGCTCACCACGTTAACACCGACAGAAACCACAGCAAATTTTTTGTCATTTCAATAATTGAGCTGTGCAGTGTTTACTTAATCACTAAAGTAATTAACAGGCAGAGGCAGATTCTTTTGTTGTCTATCTCTACCTGTTCTCTGTGGTGAGGATCAGTACAATGCTCTGTAATGAGGGCGACTCTTGCATCTCTGATAGCAACTCTTTTAAAGGGGCAATCCGGGATTGGTACATCTATTTTTGGACAAAGTCGACCCTATAGGTTTATACATCCTACTGGTTGATTAGCAGATGAGACCAAAGATGGTTTTTATGGTGCTGACACTAAGGAGAGAGCACTCAGAGTGCTGGGGCAGAAATGGGCCATGATCCTAAAAGGGAATGGTGATCCTCTACAACATTTATCTTGTGCTAATGAAGGTGCATGGTGCTCTGAATGCTTTCCAAAACAGCTGCACCACAATGGCCTATGCACATTGTACAGCATTCATCTGCTGTTCTGTTCTGCCCAAGGGTAGGTAGGTGTGTGTGTGTGTGTGTGTGTGTGTGTGTGTGTGTGTGTGTGTGTGTGTGTGTGTGTGTGTGTGTGTGTGTGTGTGTGTGTGTGTGTGTGTGTGTGTGTGTGTGTATGTGTTAGTACGTGACCCTACCACACATGGCTCTCGTCAGGATAATGGCACTCAAATGGATACTTCACAGGCAATCATAATCAGTTGCCAAGCAACTGGGGCACCATTCTATAACTAGGAGACAAACGTTGGGGAGCTGACCACAGAATTTAATATCCGCTAATTCATTTTTAATACCTTGGGGAGACGTACAGTAAACTATAACTTGATCATGTTTGTCTAATGTTTCTCATTTGTAAAAACGCATGGGATAAACCTTCAGAACTATCCAACCATATACCGTACACAGCCATGACGAAAAAAGGAAATATAACTGGTTATTATCATGATATATAATTTACCATCTTTATCTTCATATATATCATATACATTATGTCTGTTTCTCCAACCGATTTCCAAGCAGTCATCTGTATCCACGACACTATGAATGTATGAAAGCATCCCAGTCTTGAATATGATTCAACTTTCTAGTGGGTGACGAAATAAAGCAAGGATTGGTGTGAAGAAGAAGAAATGGTGGTGGAAGGATGCGGTTGGTTAAAGGACTTGTGGGATGGATGTGTAGCCTATGGCTCAGCCAGGGGAGCTATCACTGAATATCTCACTTGGTTCAAGGAATCAAGCTGGCCATGAGCAAATGGAAAATAAACAGGAAGCGTGATATTCACGGTCCGGGAGGGCACAGCCCTACAGTGGAAAAGCGCCATAAGTGATCCTAACCCTGCTCACGTCACAGCTCTACTTACGGACTGACACTGACTGAACAAGGAGGTTAGCACTCTCTGTGACAAACCAACGTATTTCCAACTGATTAATAAGGACACTTGAAAGAAAAGAGTGGTAAAGAGTGGTAATGCAAAAAGGTGGTAAAACTTCAAACAAAGGCGCCATCCTTTTAATTAGTCCTTATAACGCTTGGCTCTAATGGATTCCAATGAGATGGCCTGTTAACAGTCTGTTAGATCTATAAAACAGCATTTTGATGGGAACCAGGACTGTGGTTGAAGAAGTGATGAAGATGTCAAGGGGTTGACAGCACACAGCCGCCCGTCCTCGTGTCATTGTCCAAAATCAGGCAAATGTATTAAAGGACTGTTCAAAATTCACACATACTGTAAATGTCAATAGGTATGGTTAAGCTGGTTCATGGTTTCAAGATCTTATTTGGATCAGGACTTGAATGTCAAGTGGAGGATGACACAACTATCCGTTATACATCATGCGCACATATCGATACAATATGCAGGTATTTGTTTAACTGCAGATAACTACTGTAAATCTTTGTTCAGCATGTAATTGCGTACCTGTAATTATCACAAAAGGCACAGTTTGACAGTATCAGCATCAGACAGAGACATCCATCTATGTTCTATAATAAGACCCTTTCCAGGAACTCCTCATAGGACATGGCTAACAATGTCAACATTAACCTTTGATGATCTAAGTCTCTCTTTGCCACAGTAAGATCCTCTATAAATTGGTCAGTGGCGGCTGCTGATTGGCTGAATACCCGGGGCACGAGGTGGTTGGAGTCAACAAAGCAGCATGACAGAAATATGATTCCAAGTTTTCAAACTACAGGCAGTTTCTTTAAGAAGATATGAAGTGATCTGTGCAATTGAACAGCATAAATACACCTATTTCACTTTTGTATGTCAAAAACCGAATGACCACATGCTGGCACTGTTTTGAACAGATTAGATTCTACTATTTAGAACATGCAGCCAGCTCACGAACGATCGTAAAAGGGAGAACACAACAAGCATGCAGATGCAATAAGTGAAAACACATTATCTAACTGGGTATAGCTAGCTAACATGTCACAAAGCATGATGCGCTAGCCAGTTAACATTCCTTTTGAAATAACTTCATATTTTCGAGTTAGTCAGATATTAGTTTTAAAAGACTTGAAATTGGCATGCTAGTTGCTTATCAAAAGGTAGATAACTGGTTAATTTGACCCAAACAAATCGACTAAACTATTTCTCAATGTTTCTCAAAATTACTGTAGCTGGGTAATTCATTTGATCATGCTTTGTGATACACCGGTGTAATGCTGTTTTAGTCAACACAACATGTCGCCCTGTCACCTAGAGTAAAACATGATGAAAAACACGGGGGGAAACAATAAGCCACCGTCATGCTTTTTGTCCTACCAGATCAGCGATGAAAAGGTTCTAGCTAGTGTATATATATTATATAATTCACTGCAACAAGAGTCGAAGGACAGTTCCTCCTCCTAGTAAATAGCTGGAAAACAATCCCATCAATGTTCGCACGGCCTAATTCACCCGTGGAGGCAGAACTGCTGCTGCTGGTAGTCACTGAGTGGCAGATTATTTTTCTTTTTTTATTTTATTTCACGTTTATTAAACCAGGTAGGCCAGTTGAGAACGAGATCTCATTTACAACTGCGACCTGGCCAAGATAAAGCAAAGCGACAAAAACAACACAGAGTTACAAATAAACAAACGTACAGTCAATAACACAATAGAAAAATCTATGTACATTGTGTGCAAATGTAGAAAAGTGGGGAGGAAAGGCAATAAATAGGCCATGGAGGCAAAATAATTACAATCTAGCATTAACACTGGAGGGATAGATGTGCAGATGATGATGTGCAAGTAGAGATACTGGGGTGCAAAAGAGCAAGAGGATAAGTAACAATATGGGGATGAGGTAGTTGTGCTATTTACAGATTGGCTGTGTACAGGTACAGTGCTAAGCTGCTCTGACAGCTGATGCTTAAAGTTTGAGAAGGAGATATAAGACTCCAGCTTCAATGATTTTTGCAATTTGTTCCAGAACTGGAAGGAAAGGCGTCCAAAGGAAGTGTTGGCTTTGGGGGTGACCAGTGAAATATACCTGCTGGAGCGCATGCTACAGGTGGGTGTTGCTATGGTGACCAGTGAGCTGAGATAAGGCGGGGCTTTACCTAGCATAGACTTATAGATGACCTGGAGCCAGTGGGTTTGGCGACGAATATGTAGTGACTAGTAAGTTATTGAATAGCTTGTTTAGAAAATATACACATTTACCACACTTTTATGAGAATTTAAAACATAATCCATGAATTATATATATATATATATACACAGTATATATATACACAGTGAGGGGAAAAAGTACTTGATCCCCTGCTGATTTTGTACGTTTGCCCACTGACAAAGAAATTATCAGTCTATAATTTTAATGGTAGGTTTATTTGAACTGTGAGAGACAGAATAACAACAACAAAAAATCCTGAAAAACGCATGTCAAAAATGTTATAAAATTATTTGCATTTTAATGAGGGAAGTAAGTATTTGACCCCTCTACAAAACATGACTTAGTGCTTGGTGGCAAAACCCTTGCTGGCAATCACAGAGGTCAGACGTTTCTTGTAGTTGGCCACCAGGTTTGCACAGATCTCAGGAAGGATTTTGTCACACTAATTTTTACATTTACATTTTAGTCATTTAGCAGACGCTCTTATCCAGAGCGACTTACAGTAGTGAATGCATACATTTCATACATTTAATTTGATTTCATGCATTTTTTTTGTACACTCCTCTTTGCAGATCTTCTCCAAGTCATTAAGGTTTCGAGGCTGACGTTTGGCAACTCGAACCTTCAGCTCCCTCCACAGATTTTCTATGGGATTAAGGTCTGGAGACTGGCTAGGCCACTCCAGGACATTAATGTGCTTCTTCTTGAGCCACTCCTTTGTTGCCTTGGCCGTGTGTTTTGGGTCATTGTCATGCTGGAATACACATCCACGACCCATTTTCAATGCCCTGGCTGAGGGAAGGAGGTGCTCACCCAAGATCTGACGGTACATGGCCCCGTCCATCATCCCTTTGATGAAGTGAAGTTGTCCTGGCCCCTTAGCAGAAAAACACCCCCCAGAGCATAATCATTCCACCTCCATGTTTGACGGCAGGGATGGTGTTATTGGGGTCATAGGCAGCATTCCTCCTCCTCCAAACACGCCGAGTTGAGTTGATGCCAAAGAGCTCCATTTTGGTCTCATCTGACCACAACACTTTCACCCAGTTGTCCTCTGAATCATTCAGATGTTCATTGGCAAACTTCAGACGGGCATGTATATGTGCTTTCTTGAGCAGGGGGACCTTGCGGGCGCTGCAGGATTTCAGTCCTTTGCGGCGTAGTGTGTTACCAATTGTTTTCTTGGTGACTATGGTCCCAGCTGCCTTGAGATCATTGACAAGATCCTCCCGTGTAGTTCTGGGCTGATTCCTCACCATTCTCATGATCATTGCAACTCCACGAGGTGAGATCTTGCATGGAGCCCCAGGTCGAGGGAGATTGACAGTTCTTTTGTGTTTCTTCCATTTGAGAATAATCGCACCAACTGTTGTCCCCTTCTCACCAAGCTGCTTGGCGATGGTTTTGTAGCCCATTCCAGCCTTGTGTAGGTCTACAATCTTGTCCCTGACATCCTTAGAGAGCTCTTTGGTCTTGGCCATGGTGGAGAGTTTGGAATCTGATTGATTGATTGCTTCTGTGGACAGGTGTCTTTTATACAGGTAACAAGGTGAGATTAGGAGCACTCCCTTTAAGAGTGTGCTCCTAATCTCAGCTCGTTACCTGTATAAAAGACACCTGGGAGACAGAAATCTTTCTGATTGAGAGGGGGTCAAATACTTATTTCCCTCATTAAAATGCAAATCAATTGATAACATTTTTGACATGCGTTTTTCTGGATTCTTTTGTTGTTATTCTGTCTCTCACTGTTCAAATAAACCTACCATTAAAATTATAGACTGATCATTTCTTTGTCAGTGGGCAAACGTACAAAATCAGCAGGGGATCAAATACTTTTTTCCCTCACTGTATGTGTATATGTATGCATGTGTGTATGGATATATATATTTACCCCCAAAATATATGGGGGATTGGAAATGATGCAGACAATTACATTGATGGAAGCAATATTCTTTCCGCAATATTAAGCTGATCCACCCCTAAAAAAAAATATATATATATATATACACACTTACTCATTGCAGGGTTTTTCTTTATTTTCTACATTGTAGAATTTTTGTATTGATTTTTCATTTTTTAATTTAACCTTTATTTAACTAGGCAAGTTAAGAACACATTTTTATTTTTCAATGACGGCCTACCCTGGCCAAACCTGGGCCAATTGTGCGCCGCCCTGTGGGACTCCCAATCACGGCCGGATGGGATACAGCCTGGATTCGAACCAGGGACTGTAGTGACGCCTCTTGCACTAAGATGCAGTGCCTTAGACCCCTCGGGAGATTGGTAGTGAAGACATCAAAACTATAAAATAACACATATGAAATCATGTAGTAACCAAAAAAACTGTTAAACAAATCAAAATATATTTTATATTTGAGATTCTTCAACGTAGTCACCCTTTGCCATGATGACAGCTTTGCACACTCTTGGCATTCTCTCAACCATATTCACCTGGAATGCATTTCAATTAACAGGTTGCCTTGCTAAAAGTTAATTTGTGGAATTTATTTCCATCTTAATGAGTTTGAGCCAATCAGTTGTGTTGTGACAAGGTAGGGGTAGTATTCTCGTTTGAAAATGGCGCTGTTGAGAATGGCTGCCATTTTACAGACTCGAACCAATTGTGCTATTGTGTGTTTTTTTTTAGTTATTTGCAACTTATTTCGTACATAATGTTTCTGCTACCGTCTCTTATGACCGAAAAGAGCTTCTATAAATCAGCACAGTGATTACTCACCTCATATTGGAAGAAGATTTTTTCTTTAATGAGTCAGATGTGAGGGATTTACTCCAGACACCCGACAAGGCCCTCATCCAGGTCATTCGCAGGAGAAAGAGACGAAGATATTGAGGACGAAGGTTAGGGTGCCTTGTGAGGATCCTGCGGCGAGTGGGTAATTTTCCTTTACCATCGGTCCTATTAGCCAACGTACAATCACTGGATAATAAAATAGATTAACTACAAGCACGCATATCCTACCAACAGGAGATTAAAAACTGTAATATCTTATGTTTCACCGAGTCATGGCTGAACGACGACATGAATAACATACAGCTGGCAGGTTATACACTGTATCGGCAGGATAGAACAGTAGCCTCTGGTAAGACAAGGGGTGGAGGTCTGTATATTTGTAAACAACAGCTGGTGCACGATATCTAAGGAAGTCTCGAGGTTTTGCTCGCCTGAGGTAGAGAATCTCATGATAAGCTGTAGACCACACTATTTACCAAGAGCGTTTTCATCTATTTTCTTCGTAGCTGTCTGTTACCCAAGAGTGGTAAAGTGGCCTTTACTGGTTTTAACAGTAGACCTATAAGCTTGCTGCCAGATTTTAGCAAACTGTTGGAAAAAAATATGTTTGACCAAATACAATGCTATTTCTCTGTAAACAAATTAACAACAGACTTTCTGCCTGCTTATAGAGAAGGGCACTCAACATGTATTGCACTGACACGAATGACTGATGATTGGTTGAAAGAAATTGATAATAACCTCTGCCATATTGTGGATTCAGAGCTATCTATCTAATGGTACTCAAAGGGTTTTCTTTAATGGAAGCTTCTCTAATGTCAAACATGTAAATTGTGGTGTACCGCAGGGTAGCTCTCTGGGCCCTCAACTCTTTTCTATTTTTAACCAATGAGCTGCCACTGGCATTCAACACAGCATGTGCGTCCATGTATGCTGATGATTCAACCATATACCTATCAGCAACCACAGCTAATGAAGTCACTGAAACCCTTAAACAGTTGCAGTCTGTTCTGGAACGGGTGGCCAGTGTGACAATAGTGCTAGTACAAATTTGGACCCAGGCGCAGAGAAACACAGCAGGCAGAGGTAAGGGTAAATCCAGAATATTTACTTAAGGTCTTCATAGCAAAACAACAAAGCAAGGGCACATGAGAACACTGAACAAAACATGAGACCTGAGCAACTGGCCCAGTCCACAGAGGAACCAAAATAGTCATCAAGCAGGTGATCCCAATAAGCCCAATCAGGGTCACCTGGATACTAGAGGAAACCCAAGGGTGCTCTCCAGTGGCAACCACAGGTAGTACACTCCAGGAAGAATCCCTGACCTGTGACAGCCAGGAATAAACTGGCCCTGAACATCTCTAAAACTGAGAGCTTTGTATTTGGTACAAATCCTTCCTTAAGTTCTAGATCTCAGCTGAATCTGGTAATGAATGTTGTCCCCATGTGCAGTTGCAAACCGTAGTCTGGATTTTTTTATTGTGGTTTTGGAGCAGTGGCTTCTTCCTTGCTGAGCGGCCTTTCAGGTTATGTCGATATAGGACTCGTTTTATTGTGGATATAGATACTTTTGTACCTATTTCCTCCAGCATCTTCACAAGGTCCTTTGCTGTTGTTCTGGGATTGATTTGCACTTTTCGTACCAAAGTACGTTAATTTCTAGGAGACAGAATGCGTCACCTTCCTGAGCGGTATGACGGCTGCGTGGTTCCATGGTGTTTATACTTGCGTACTATTGTTTGTACAGATGAACGTGGTACCTTCAGGCGTTTGGAAATTTCTCCCAAGGATGAACCAGACTTGTGGAGGTCTACAATGTGTTTTCTAACATCTTGGCTAATTTCTTTTGATTTTCCCATGATGTCAAGCAAAGAGGCACTGGGTTTGAAGGTAGGCCTTGAAACACATCCACAGGTACACCTCCATTTGACTCAAAAGATGTCAATTAGCCTATCAGAAGCTTCTAAAGCCATGACATAATTTTCTGGAATTTTCCAAGCTGTTTAAAGGCACAGTCAACTTAGTGGGAGTGGGGGCCCCGGTGCACAACTGGACAAGAGGACAAGCACATTAGAGTGTCTAGTTTGAGAAACAGATGCCTCACAAGTCTTCAACTGATAGCTGACAAACACCACTCTGGCCATTTTGAGCCTGTAATCGAACCCACAAATGCTGATGCTCCAGATACTTCTAAAAAAGGCGAGTTTTATTGCTTCTTTAAGTAGCACAAAAGTTTTCAGCTGTGCTAACATAATTGCAAAAGGGTTTACTAATGATCAATTAGTCTTTTAAAATTATAAACTTGGATTATAAACATTGGAACACGGGAGTGATGGTTGCTGATAATGGGCCTCTGTACGCCTATGTAGATATTCCATTTTTAAAAAATCTGCCGTTTCCAGCTACAATAGTAATTTACAACATTAACAATGTCTACACTGTATTTCTGATCAATTTGATGTTATTTTAATGAACAAAAAAAAGGTGTTTTTCTTTCAAAAACAAGGACATTTCTAAGTGATCCCAAACTTTTTAATGGTAGTGATTATATTTACAAAGAAAAAAATCAGGACCAATCACAAGTGTTTTTTGTTGACCAATCACAAGCGGGGCGCCGTTACTAACGCCTTAATGGGCTGGCCGCCGATGACTTTGATCTAAAACAGGAATTCTAATCAGCACACCATACTCCTCTATGTTGGCAAAGAAGACCCAGAGAACTCTCAGAGTAGTACTCTACACTTTGATTGGACATTGATGCTGTCAAACGTGATGCAACTACTGCATATTCAAAGAGTTAATTTAGCCTAGAAAGTGCAATCATCATGCCAAACTAGCTTTCAGTAAAGTTGCAATTAGATGACTAATCTAATTCTAGCCACTTTATCATAAGGCTTAGGGACAAATCCTAACTTCTATCAAGTCGACTCATTCCATTCAGGATATGCTGCTGTATATATCAAACTAATTTTCTCGTCATCCTCACAGTCTAGCTTTCTCACTTTACACAGAATATACACAAACAAACACACCCACACACAAATTAAAGATTTCACTTGGTACTATTTAAAGTGTTAAGTGTTCTGAGCAGCTATACACAAGATATCCTCTCTCTGTGATAAAATGTGTCTACAAGGTGTTGCGGTATAGCCTCCTATACCTGAAAGTTCATATAGGAGCTGTTCGTTACTTAATTAAGAACAATCTCATTTGCCCTCACACACCAATAACCCTGGGACAGAAGAAGGCGTTTCTGCTATCTAGTATCATGCCAGTATTCCTACTGTTCAGAGGATGACAGAAGTGCAACCCTGGCACTTTGTATGTATCACCCAAAACGTATAATACCAATTAGAATAACCTGGGGGGCCTGTGGTAACATGATCATGTTGAAACGGAAATAAACAAATGAAGTGAGACTATCAAGAGGTTATCCCCAAATGAAACTATGAAGTCACAACATATGTAAGCCTACATAAAACTGTCTGAGATATAATTTTCCATTTTGGTTTTAATGTACCGTGTTTTTTACCCCTTGCCCCTTTCAGATATGAACAAAAGCCAGTATAAGGAAGATGGAATGGTAAAGAAGACAGGTATATGTTTAGATATGAAAGGGGTTAATATTACCTAAGACTTACATTTTGCAAATACATTTTAGTTATTTAGCAGACACTCCTATCCAGAGCAACTTACAGGCGCAATTGGGGTTTAGTGCCTTGCTCAAGGGCACAGACAGATTTTTCACCTGTTGGCTTGGGGATTCAAACCAGCGACATTTCGGTAACTGGCCCAACTATCCTAACTGATACGGTACCTGCCTCTAGGCCACCAGCCGCAGCCTAAGGGTTAGAGCGTTCGGCCAGTAACCAAAAGGTCGCTAGGTCAAATACCCGAGCGCACAAGGTGAAAAATCTGTCAATGTGCCCTTTAGCAAGGCACTTACTCCTAATTTGCTCATGAGGCGCTGTACTACTATGGCTGACCCTGTAAAACAACACATTTCACTGCACCTATCCAGTGTGTGCCAATAAACCATCAGTTTTTATTTTTTATAGATGGTCATGCATACACAGTATAGGCTACAGGCCTGATGATTATAGGGAAAGGAGGTGGTGTAGTTCCCATGTTGTTGATAAGTGATCAACTACAACTTTATTAATTATGTGGATTCTCTATTTTTTACATTTACATTTTAGTCATTTAGCAGACACTCTTATCCAGAGCGACTTACAGTAGTGAATGCATACATTTCCATACATTTTTTTTTATTTTTTTTCCTGTGCTGGCCCCCCGTGGGAATCGAACCCACAACCCTGGTGTTGCAAACACCATGCTCTACCAACTGAGCTACAGGGAAGGCTATTTCATTGGCTTATGTTAAACTTTTCCTTTCTCTACATGATACCATATTTGTTAGGCCTACATCTTTCCATTATCAATAAATACAGTAACTTATAGAACTGTTGTCCTGCTTGTTGGCACAAATTATTGAATGTGACATCACGGACTTTTCTGAGTTGCTAATTGCGTGCAACATCAAAATGGAACCAACAGCGATTGAAAATGTTTAGTTCAGACCTAATTTACTGTATGGGTCAGACATAGCCTAATTATCAATCCCATATGGATTGTGTCACGCCATACAATAAACTGAATACTTAATACCCGAATGCAAACATGTGTGCAAAAGTTTATAAATCACTAAGAACTATATCTGTGCTTAATTTAAACGAATTAAATCATAAGGATGGCATTACAGAAGTGATAGGATATACTGTAGTTACCTTCTGGTCCACGATGTGACATGCCATCTCCCGGACCTGAGCGAGACTGAAGTCGACAGAGTCCAACAGAACGGGCTCGCGGCTCAGCCCGATCTGGATCTGGAAAGAGATGCCATTGGACACCGAGGACAGGGGACTCGGCGGTCGGATCACCGGCGGAGCACTCATATTAATCTCCCGGGAGTCAAAACAATACCGACTCGACATACTGTAGGTGAGTAAATCTACTTGTCTAATCGCAAAACAGCCGCCTGTTTTGAATATCAGACCACAACTTTAAATCTCCGATCGTGTCATGAATGCAAATTATGACGAGAGATTATTAGCCTAATAAAACTAATGATAGAAACCAAAGAAATGTTGAAAAATATCATATTTTGAGCGGTGAAATACGATAATGATGAAGCCATATACGTCAGTTACGTTTGAACGTTCGGATGTAATCAGAGCCCGCCTCCTGCCTGGCTGGCTGATGTTATGCCGCGTTCATGTGCTAGTCGGAACTCTGAAATGTCCTATAAACCATCAGTTTTTAGTTTTTATAGATGGTCATGCATACACAGTATAGGCTACAGGCCTGATGATTATAGGGAAAGGAGGTGGTGTAGTTCCCATGTTGTTGATAAGTGATCAACTACAACTTTATTAAATATGTGGATCCTCTATTGCATTAGCTTATGTTGAACTTTTCCTTTCTCTACATCTATCAGAAAAGCCCGTGATGTCACATTCAATAATTTGAGCCAACAAGCAGGACAACAGTTCTATAAGTGTTCCACCAGTTTGCAAGTCATAAATGTTTTGAGTTTCGTAGTTCCTACTAGGACGTTAACGTGGCAATAGCTCTCATCATTGAGACAGGGTGATGGGAGAAGAATGGATAGCTGAGCGAAATTGAGGGTAGGCCTACCCTTCATGCTTTCTTATCGAACGTTTATTAAGCTTGGGTACCACAGCTATCCTGCCAAACATCTGAAATATTGACTCAATTAAAATATAATTTCCCACCAACTAGACTTCTATTCTGTTAGAGACAAATATAGAAGTAATTTTATGGAAAAGGCAGTTGGACAACCTCGTTTAGGAATTCACCAAAAAGCTCAAGATTCAAAGTAACGTTATGGCTAATTGAGTGTGCGTTCGTAAATTCGAACTGGCTATCTACTCCGATTTCAGAGCACTCTCGTCTGAGTGCCAGAGCGCAGAATAGCTGACGAATTTACGAACGCGCAACCACAGTTGAATATGGCCGGTATCAGTAAATGTCTTGGAAAAAGTGTAAATAAAATGTTGCCAGCTGCACAGTTACAGTCACCAATGTTCTAGATAACATGAAAACAGCCTAACCAGCTCTGCTAGGGGAGTAAAATGGACGGAGTGAGGTGTAGTCTCATTTGTGTCTGTAAGTAGCTAGCCAACATTAGCCAGTTAGCTTGGGTGCTTGACTGCTGTTGTGAGGTCAGAACGATCGGATCAACCCTACTCCTTGGCCAGAGCGTCCAGTGTGCGCTCCGAGAGCGAAACACTGAATTTACGAACGGACAATCTGACAACGCTCTGAATAGAGGAACGCCCAGAACTCACTCCAGATTGAATTTACGAACACACCCTAAACCTAATTGTATACGTTTAAAAAAGTAGGCCTAAGTGTTCAGAAGAGCAATTCAACCAACCTGGTCTCAGGGCATTACGTTTCAATTGGTACGTAAATTTAGTAATGAATGTCCCATTCCCATCCCAACTTTGCAGTCTGTTGCATTTCAACCATTTCGACAAGAGTGGCATCGCTGCTCCCTTGGTCCGAGGCTCCATTGCGAAACGGGTGCAGCATACTTATAATTTTTCCAAACTCTGCATTGTCTTCCATCTGGCCAGTCCATCAATAGAACAGAAAGTTAGGCTACCAAACCACAGAATGTAGCCTACTATAAATGAGTAGGCTACTATTTTTAATAATAATGTTGAATAATACAACATTGGATGTCAAGACAATTATATTATATGACTGTAGCATATGGTTTTAATTCTGAAAAGTTTATTGTGACGGTAATTATTAGGTGTGGCTACAGTAACTTCCCACTGGGCACAGACGTCAATTTAACGTCTAGTCCATGTTGGTGCAACGCCATTTCATTGAAATGACTTGGAAACAACGTTGATTCAACCAGTGTGTGCCCAGTGGGTTCAACCTAGCCTAGCTTTCAGCTAGCTAGCTAACGTTAGCTGCTCTGTGTAAGCTAGCTTGAGTTAGGAAGTAAGCTCGGAAGTAAGACAAACAAGTAGAGGAAAAAGTAACTAAACAAAACATGTTTTATTATCACCTGAAACAATATGTTTCTCATGTTTTGAATGAAAAGGTTTTATCCCAAAATAAATGTGATCTCTGATGAGAGAGAGGCTCCATCTTGCGTTAGACACACTTGTCCAACAAGTAGTGGGTCAACAGTGCGTAAAATGGACATAAGGCGAACAGAATTCCATCCATTTTTGTACATGGCATTAGTATGATACATTGCGTTGCATTAGGGTATATCAGGAAGGGAATAGCGGTCGTATAATATCATACGAATTAAGATGTATAGTAGTAGACTATCATATGTCTTATCCTTTCGGTACAATAGCATACGAATTGGATGACGTAACTTATCAAAATCTTCAAGTTCCTCGGCGTGCACATCCCTGATAACCTGAAATGGTCCCTTCACACAGACAGCGTGGTGAAGAAGGTGCAACAGGAGGCTAGGTAACCTGTCTCTAGTAACCATACCAAACGTAAGATATACTTATTGCTGCAAAGATTTACGTAAAATACCAAACCTCTGACCTGTTCGGTCTGCAACAACACCGGTAGCTGGTCCCTGCTGTTCCTAAATGAATGATTGGAGAGGGGGAAACTGATCTCAGTTAACAGCATTACAGTAAAAAAAAAATATATATATATATATATAAATACATTGGATGCTGCAACTATAATTAGCCACAACAGATTAGGCCTACAGTGTTCAATCTTTCCTGTGAAATTTCATCTACCGGTCGGTAGGCCTATCATGTTTTACACAATTTATGTGATTTGTGCAATTACAAAATAAAAAAGACAGTTGTTAGTTATATCATGTTATACTGTGGGTTTCAACCCTGAAGATGACACCGTGTTGCCGAAACATTGGTTATTAGGTTTACCATTCAATTGTTGGGAGCATATACTGTATAGGCTAGAGTGTGTGACTTTATTTCTTTTTATACTGTGGGTTTGCTAAACAGTATTGTTAGAAGAGTAATACATTCTGTCGGTTTGCTAAACAGTATTCTTAGAAGAGTAATACATTCTGTGGGTTTGCTAAACAGTGTTCCTAGAAGAGTAATACATTCTGTGGGTTTGCTAAACAGTATTCTTAGAAGAGTAATACATTCTGTGGGTTTGCTAAACAGTATTCTTAGAAGAGTAATACATTCTGTGGGTTTGCTAAACAGTGTTCCTAGAAGAGTAATACATTCTGTGGGTTTGCTAAACAGTATTCTTAGAAGAGTAATACATTCTGTGGGTTTGCTAAACAGTGTTCCTAGAACAGCATGTGTGCTGGCATGTTGGTAACAGGCTGGGAGTGCTCAAGACTAGTGGTTGCTAGGAGCGAGAGGACAGCTGATGCTTTTCCTCCTACGCTTCAACCTTGTACACATGAATGCTTCAGCTGTAATACATTTACAACAGCAGATATCTGCTTTTACAACATGTCAGCTCATACTGTACCTGATTGAGGCATAAAGAAATCACAACAGATACATTTACTTAATTCCCCATTTTTTTGTATCGCTCTATCGGGTCTCTAAATAATGCACATTTAATCATTCTCTTATATGTTTAAAATGCAATTTGTATGGCTACAGTGGTAAAGTAAAACAAATAAAAGCTTATACCAAATGAAACAAACCTCCTCACCCCTGTGTCATGTTTTTAACTTTTTTTTGTATTATTCATGTGGCTGGTGAGATGACAAGTGGGTCAGGAAGACGCATCAATTACTTCAAGAGTGTAGAATGTAGACCCAATGACAATTGCCAAATGTCATTACACTTTTTGGTGTTTTGTAACAGATGTCCCTTTCTTTTCAGCCCATAAAAGATGTGCACACATAGGAGGTCCTGTGAAAACAATTGAGACCCCCCCCCCCCCCCCCCCCCCCCCCGAATGTCAAGGTATAATTCTCACACTTAAATCAAATCCAACTGTATTGGTCACATACACATGGTTAGCAGATGTTAATGCGAGTGTAGGGAAATGCCTGTGCTTCTGGTTCCGACAGAGCGGTAATATCTAACAAGTAATCTAACAATTCCCCAACAACTACCTAATACACACAAATCTAAAAGGGTGAATGAGAATATGTTACATATAAATATATGAATGAGCAATGGCCGAGCGGCATAGGCAAGGTGTGATAGATGGTATAAAATACAGTATATATAGTCGTGGCAAAAAGTTTTGAGAATGACACAAATATTAATTTTCACAAAGTCTGCTGCCTCAGTGTTTTCAGATATTTTTGTCAGATGTTACTATGGAATACTGAAGTATAATTACAAGCATTTCATAAGTGTCAAAGGCTTTTATTGACAATTACATGAAGTTGATGCAAAGAGTCAATGTTTGCAGTGTTGACCCTTCTTTTTCAAGACCTCTGCAATCCGCCCTGGCATGCTGTCAATTAACTTCTGGGACACATCATGACTGATGGCAGCCCATTCTTGCATAATCAATGCTTGGAGTTTGTCAGAATTTGTAGGTTTTTGTTTGTCCACCCGCCTCTTGAGGATTGACCACAAATTTTCAGTGGGATTAAGGTCTGGGGAGTTTCCTGGCCATGGACCCAAAATATCGATGTTTTGTTCCCCGAGCCACTTTTGCCTTATGGCAAGGTGCTCCATCATGCTGGAAAAGGCATTGTTCGTCACCAAACTGTTCCTGGATGGTTGGGAGAAGTTGCTCTCGGAGGATGTGTTTTTACCATTCTTTTTAGTCATGGCTGTGTTCTTAGGCAAAATTGTGAGTAAGCCCACTCCCTTGGCTGAGAAGCAACCCCACACATGAATGGTCTCAGGATGCTTTACTGATGGTAGCGCTCACCTTGTCTTCTCCGGACAAGTTTTTTCCGGATGCCCCAGACAATCGGAAAGGGGATTCATCCGAGAAAGGACTTTACCCCAGTCCTCAGCAGTCCAATCCCTGTACCTTTTACAGAATATCAGTCTGTCCCTGATGTTTTTCCTGGAGAGAAGTGGCTTCTTTGCTGCCCTTTTTGACACCAGGCCATCCTCCAAAAGTCTTCGACTCACTGTGCGTGCAGATGCACTCACACCTGCCTGCTGCCATTCCTGAGCAAGCTCTGTACTGGTGGTGCCCCGATCTCGCAGCTGAATCAACTTTAGGAGACGGTCCTGGCGCTTGCTGGACTTTCTTGGGCGCCCTGAAGCCTTCTTCACAGCAATTGAACCGCTCTCCTTGAAGTTCTTGATGATCTGATAAATGGTTGATTTAGGTGCAGTCTTACTGGCAGCAATATCCTTGCCTGTGTAGCCCTTTTTGTTCAAAGCAATAATGACGGCACGTGTTTCCTTGAAGGTAACCATGGTTGACAGAGGAAGAACAATGATTCCAAGCACCACCCTCCTTTTGAAGCTTCCAGTCTGTTATCCGAACTCAATCAGCATGACAGAGTGATCTCCAGCCTTGTCCTCGTCAACACTCACACCTGTGTTAACGAGAGAATCACTGACATGATGTCAGCTGCTCCTTTTGTGGCAGGGCTGAAATGCAGTGGAAATGTTTTTTGGGGGGATTCAGCTCATTTGCATGGCAAAGAGGGACTTTGCAATTAATTGCAATTCATCTGATCACTCTTCATAACATTCTGGAGTATATGCAAATTGCCATCATACAAAATGAGGCAGCAGACTTTGTGAAAATTAATATTTGTGTCATTCTCAACTTTTGGCCACGACTGTACATATGATATGAGTAATGTAAGATATGTAAACATTATTAAAGTAGCATTATTTAAAGTGACTAGGGATCAATTTGTTAAAGTGGCTAGTGATTGGGTCTCCATGTAGGCAGCAGCCTCTCTGAGTTAGTGATTGCTGTTTAGCAGTCTGATGGCCTTGAGATAGAAGCTGTTCTTCAGTCTCTCAGTCCCAGCCTTGATGAACCTGTACTGACCTCGCCATCTGGATGATAGCGGTGTGAACAGGCAGTGGCTCGGGTGGTTGTTGTCTTTGATCTTTTTTGCCTTCCTGTGACATCGGGTGCTGTAGGTGTCATGGAGGGCAGGTAGTTTGCCCCCGGTGATGCGTTGTGCAGACTGCACAACCCTCTGGAGAGGGTCTGCACAACGCTGGGCGATATGGCCAAAATATCATATCATATGGTATTTTTAAAATTGTTGACGGTTTGATGGTATTTTATGTTTTTGATTAATCAAAGTTCTAAATTTGCTTCATGAGTAGGGCGTGACCCTAGGGTGGCAACACATATATACAAAATTATTTAAATGGTCTTTCTCCATTCTGATTGTTTTATACTGTTCAATTCAACTTCAACCTAAAATAATTTCCTGCATTTCCATTAATTTCTGCATTTCCTGCACTCATTTGAGATAATTTCCACACTGCCACGATATGCAAAAAAATACTAGGCCTTATTTTTAACCAAATGTTGCAATTGCGATTTAGATCAAAACACTTGGGTGAACTTTTGGAATCATGGAAATATAATCATTATTCTAATTTCTATAGTTAGAATATAAATAATAGTGGGCACTTTGAATACAGTGTTGTTTTGACATGACAATGAATGAAAATACCACGAACGAGTTATTGTGACAGGGTAGGAACCAAAGTGATGTTCAGTGTTTCCTACGGGACCCTATAATTTTTGGCTACATTACATCTTTATTCATGTAGCCAACGTAATCATGCTTCGCCTATTCCTCTTTTGATTTAGAAGATACTGTTGCACAAACAACATGCTGATTTAAGCCTCCACCAGCATTGGTATCAGGCTGTTTTAGCTAGCTACCTTTTGGCTCTGACTCAGTACTTTTATTAGCTAACACGATTTAGCTTAACATGCTAAGAAAATACAAACTAGCTGTTTGCAGATGTTAGAAACACAAACTACTATTGTAATTATAGAACGCTTGTGGATTTATATTAAGATCAAATTGGGAACAACATCTATCATCAACATTGTTGCATGTGCTGCATTGGCCATACAGACTGAACGAAAGTGTCTTGTTGGTCAAGCAACAACAAATGCGCTTCTTGAGTGACAGGGTGGGACTAGGTCTGTGTGGAAGGCGGCATAGAGAGAGAGAGAGCAGAGAAGGATGGCTCAAGTAGGGTTGTAAAATATAAAAATGGACGTTACACACAGCGTATCACATTTAACAAACAAAACACGTCTGGGCCAGCAGCCCTGCGAGGGTTAACACGTTTAAATGTTTTACTCGCGTCGGCCACGGGGTGGGTGCAGTTCTTGTTAGCGGGTCCACGACGATGGCACTGTATAATCCTGAAAGCGGACAAAGAAGGTGTTTAGTTTGTCAGGAAGCGTGATGACGGTGTCCGTGAATTGGCTGGTTTTCTTTTTGTAGTCCGTGATTTCCTGTAGACTCTGCCACATACGTCTCGTGTCTGAGCCGTTGTATTGCGATTCCACTTTGTCCCTTTACCGGCATTTCGCTTGTTTGATTGCCTTTCAGAGGGAATAACTACACTGTTTATATTCAGCCATATTCCCAGACCTCTTTCCATGGTTAAATGCGCTGGTTCGTGCTTTCAGTTTTGCGCAAATGCCGCCATCCATCCACGGTTTCTGGTTAGGGTAGGTTTTAATAGTCACAGTGGGTACAACATCTCCAATGCACTTCCTTATAAATTCACTCACCGGGTCAGCATATAGATCGATTTTATTCTCTGAGGCTGACCAGAACATATCCAAGTCCACGTGATCAAAACAATCTTGAAGCGTGGATTCCGATTGGTCAGACCAGCGTTGAATGGTTCTAATCATTGGTACATCCTGTTTGAGTTTCTGCCTATAAGATGGTTGGAGCAAGATGGCGTTGTGGTCGGATTTGCCGAAGGGAGGGCTTTGTATGTATCGTGGAAGTTAGAGTAGCAGTGGCCGAGTGTATTACCCTAGTGCAATCAGAATTGATTGTGTAGTGCAATCAATATGTTGATAGAATTTAGGTATAGGCGCTGTATCCACAGTCACAGTTTGAACCTCAACCCATTTTCATGGTCAAGCTGTATAGAAATTTGTAGCATTACATTATTTAATAGCTTATATAATGCATAATAATATGGAACATAAGGAGATCTGACTAACTAAAGTATACACCGTACAGTATATGACAGAAGACAAAGTCCTGTTACAAAGTCCTGTTTCCACCATCATGTCAAATGTCATCTGAAAGCCCTGCTGGACTCTCATTGAGATGGATGGATAGATGAGTGGGTGGATGGGTGGGTGGGTGGATTCCATCCTTCCAGGCCTGCTCCTGACAGTGGCAGCAAATTACTCAGATTATTTTAAGCCTTTGGAAAAAATAGGAGAGAACTATTATGAATCCTTTTAGAGGATGTGTTTGTATGGAAGGCTGATACGGTGTGAGATTCTCTTCTTTTTGATGGAAATATATTCTGTCAGTGTATAAATCTGTAAAGTCTGTTGTCTGTAAAGCCTATTGTCTGTTTGAATCCCAGCATCTATTTATATGTTTAACAAAAATTGTTCACAAAAAAGGCAAAACAGGGAACAGTTAGCTAGAAAACATATTGATCTCATGCATACCTGTGTAAATATTTCAATCAACAGGTCGCTGAAGTTGACCCACTGTTCAGATGTAGGATCTTAATTTGATCACTATTTTGTTGCTGAGAATTTTCCTGCACGGCAGGAAATGCAAACAGTGTATTCAAGGTTTAAAAAGGCTTCTAAAGTTTGGAATTTACACATTAAAATGTCAGACTTGATTTGACCTAAAGACAAATGTATCAACCCCTACAAATAATGTCCATTTATTATAATCCACATAAATAACATTTCCGGTTGCTGTAGGATTATTTTCCTGCTGTAGCAAACTGGCTCAAATTAAGACCCAATATCTGTACATGATGCTGACCCTGGTGTCCCTTCTTACATGCAAAGCTCCAAAGAAAATGTCTACCTATACTCTTAAAGGGTTCTTCGGCTGTCTCCATAGGATAACCCTTTGAAGTACCATTTTTAGTTCCATAGGATAACCCTTTTTTGTTTCAGGTAGAACCCTTTTGTCTTCCATGTAGAACCCTCTGCGGAAAGGGTTCTACCTGGAACCTAAAAGGGGACAGCCCCAAAAAAAAAACATTTTGGAACCCTTTTTTCAAAGTGTACCCTGATCTAATGGAAAGATTAGATAATCATTTCTGCAGCTTCATAATCACAAATGCATTTGGATTATATTTATGGATCCCCTTATTGAAATAGATTACGCCAGAAGATAGTAAAAGAGACCAGAGATCTGCTGTTATGTTCAATGTTTTTCAGCCCTTGCACTTTACACAGAGCAATCGTACGTATTTCAAGAGATGGACGTTTCTAATCTGTTTTCTAGTTATAGCTGTGTGTTATTTTTGGCCATATTAACCTCTCCCAAACAGAAAAGGATCGTTGTTCTCTCTGTTTGTCTGGTGAATAAAGTTTTGTTATTTATCTATAATTGTGTGTAGTTAAGTTCTATTTTCCCGTCTTTGCTCATTGGTTTTTATACATTTCGTGGACATTAAACAAGATATAATTTAGTTTTATCCAAGTAAACAACATGTTTCCATTTCAGGTGGGTAACCTTTGAAATGACTGTACATCATTTCATGTTTGACTCCAAAAGTCTCTGTAATTAGCCCAACAAAGGGAACCAAAATGATTCCACTCATAAATCCGTAAAATAACATTTTTTCCAAATATGTCTAAATTACAGTAGATCAGAGTCAAAAGATTATCTTTGCATGTCACACAGGAACCAAATGCGATGTCAATCACCAACATTTGTCAAAGCACCTCTCAGAGGATAATAAGGCCTCTCTAAGTATGAGATATTACAGGTCAAGACCCCCTCTTGCATGTCATGGTGACTCCTAATTGCAATTTATATAATAACCAGGAGAGAGTTTTGGAAGCATGTAGAAAAGGAGAAGAAATTATTATGGCTTGTCAGGTATGACAGTTTTCAGTTAAGCGCCTCCTTTTTTTTCAGTGTTCTGTAGCAGTAGGACTACACTCCTCTCACTCAGCAATTAACTTGGCTCTCTCATTAATAAGCATGGTCAGACAAGGTAATCTCTACATTGTACATCGGAGGAGAGAAGACATGTACAGATGTAGGATCTTAATTCGATCAGTCTTTTGTTGCTGAGAATTTTCCTGCACAGCAGGAAATGCAAACTTGAAGTGTATTTGAAGTTTAAAAAGGCTTCTAAAGTTTGTAATTTCCACTTTAAAATGTCAGACTTGATTTGCCCTTATGAAAAATGTATCAACCCCTACAAAACAAGTCCATTAATTATGATCCACATTAGAATTCACAATTTCTGTTGCTGCAGGTTTATTTTCATGCTGTAGCAAACTGGCTCAAATTAAGATCCTACATCTGTAGCCAGTCTGCTGCTGCGAAAATCTATTGGAAAGTTTATGCCATCATTGTAGACGATGCCAACATTTCATGGTTGTTAGTAGATGAGTTGAAAGTATACATCAGCCCCTTACTAATTTTGGAAATCTGCCAATGTATTTAATTAACACATACTGATTAGAACCATGGCATAGGGTAGGTAACCCATGGACAGGAAGATAGCTAAGATCTGGACCCAGAAATATATTACAACTACAATAGTCAATACAGCAACTGCCATACACAGGCTCGGATTACTATAAGATGACAACAGTGGAGAAAGTATTAGAAAGTAAAGAGGTAATCAGAGTTTGCCTCCTTTGGCCATACCCTGTTATTGCAAGGCTGATGTTGAAATGACTTTAGCCTGTATGGTATGTACTGTACAGTATTGTATCCTCCTTATATGGCTACATTTTGGCTCTACTTAAATCCCTATGGTGAAGACACATTATCTGTTATGACACATTGGTGGTAACAGCGCAAACAGTTCCTGTTTGTAAGTTATCACTGTCTGCCATTGTTATTCCTACCCTGGGTGATTTTCAAATCACAATGCGAAACATGCATGTAGGTGTAAAAATGTCACAGCACTTGATGCCATGTTGTAGGAAAAATGTTTTGGGTGAAGTTTGTTTACTTTTTGTCATCAATTCACACAAGAAGCAAAGGGCAGCACAGTATTGAGGAACACAATACGCAATATCTGTGTATTCTCCATCTCAGATCATGGTCCCATGAAGATAGCACTACTTTTGTAGCAGACTAATGCTCAACATCAACCACAAAAAAAAATGAGACAGCTTTAGTGTGCTCTAGTGACTTGTGTGGGACTAGAAGCCTGATGCTTCCGTATGGTGCATATCCTTCCAGCCCAGTCACATATGTGCCCGTTTGGAACTGTTGGCTGACTTAATTTGCTGCGCTGGGAATCCTTCTCTGAGATGAATCACAACAATGAATTTCTCCTCCATCCGTGGTTGATGCCATATCTCTCTTAATAAGATCAGTAGTAAAAACGGCATACTCAAACACAGACACTGTTTATTATTATGGTCGCAAACCGGTTTGATCCACACGACTAAGGAGGTTAACGTGTTATTGTGGAGTTAAATTGGTGGCGGTAAGAATAGAACAATTTATGTTTAAACTTCTTATACTTTGGTTTCAGTAACACTGGTACATTGCTCAGCTACAAAGTGGATATGTGGCTAATGTAGCTTTTTCTGAGCACGGAAATGTGTAAAAAAATATTACATTAAGGGTGACATTTCCGTCATGTAAAAAAACAGATCTGTCATAAAACTCGTTATAACTCATTGCTATTACATGTGCAGACGTTGGTTGAGAGATTGGCTAGTGATACACAAAATTAACAAGATTCAAAAGGTTCCTCTTACTTTGAGATATGTGAATAATATTACCACAATTTAACAAATTAAGGGAGCACTCTCAGCCTTAATTAAGGTAAATGTACAGAAGTCCCAGATTCAAAATGAGTGTAGAAACCAACCTGCCGTTTCCTGACAGCTGACAGCGCCGTTAAAAACGGCACACATAGGACCTCCCGAGTGGCGCAGTGGCTTAAGGCACTGCATCGCAGTGTTAACTGTGCCGCTAGAGATTCTGGGTTCAAGTCCAGGCTCTGTCACAGCCGGCCGCGACCAGGAAACCTACGGGGTGGCGCACAATTGGCCCAGCGTCGTCTGGGTTAGGGGAGGGTTTGGCCGGCAGGGATGTCCTTGTCCCATCGCACACTAGCGACTCCAGTGGCTGGCCGGGCACATGCACGCTGACACGGTCTCCAGGTGTACGGTGTTTCCTCTGACACATTGGTGTGGTTGGCTTCCGGGCTAAGTGGGCATTGTGTAAAGAAGCAGCGCGGCTTGGTTGGGTTGTGTTTCGGAGGATGCACGGCTCTCCCGAGTCCGTACGGGAGTTGCAGCGATGAGACAAGACTGTAACTACCAATGCACCACTACCACGAAATTGGGGAGAAAAACGGGGTAATAAAGTAAAACAGCACACATATCATCTTGCTTCCGAACTACACACTCAAACTACACACTCATCACTGTTTACTGAAGGACAGTTGTAAAACATAAGAATATTGCTATCGCATCATACTTCTACATAGATATTTATAAACATTATGCCTTGTTTATCCCCCACCATAAACAAGTGTATGATGAAATGTGATTGGTGTAAATGTAAATAATTGCACCTCTCTCTCACATGAGGAATAACAACAAACTCCAGCTTTCATAATGGAAGGCAGTGAACGCGAGAAGCCTATTTTTGATACTTAAGAGGGAAATTGAATAGCAAACGGCACAAAACATATTGCAACAGTGAGTGCAGGGGCAACCCTCATTCAACCCAAATAAAAAACAACAAAGTGCACCTTTAATTATTTTGTGTCTCCCACAAACAACTTAAATTGGGTTGGAGAAGGCAGGGGAGGGACTGCCAACGCACTGGCTTGTGTTCATTAGGGATTTTAAAGGACTGCTACTGTCCCCTAACGGGTCTTTTCTGTGACTGCATAGTCGCAGGCGGCTAATGACCCTGTTGTCACCCCTCTTGTTAGCTGAGGCCAGGCCCCAACAGGCAGGCAGACACACTCTGCCCAGAGCTACTGAGAACATTAATTGGATGCTATGCTGCCTGGGTGTGGCTACAGGAGGGGTGTTGGTGGTGGGTGCGTGGAAGCCGCCATCAGTGCATGGGCCAGCAAACTTCATAATAGACCCCTATGGGACACGCTATATCAATCTACAGTTTCAAACCTGCTAATTGAACTCCTGTGCACTGGAGGGAGGCGGTCTCTACAGAGCTTTTAGAATTTAAGCCATTTATAATGCTAGCAAAAAGTTCCTTACAGAAAGGTTGCTAGAGGTAATACACCGTCTTTTCTCTGATCTTTCCTAAACCATATAGTTACAAAAATGTTGCATTGTATTGCGTCTGTCATTTTTTTGTCGAAACAATTGATCAACTGATCCAGGCACATTGAACTGAAGCATGTAGTAACGTAAATGCAAGTTGCGGTAGAGAGGATATTTACTGTGATAAACCAGCCAAATGAATGGGTTGGCAGCTGGACCATGAGTCAGGGTCTGCTTGTCCTTTGTTGATTGGATGTTGCCCTTGTGGTTGGTCCTGTTGCCATGGCAACCTGTAATAGTAACAATCAGGTGCAGTATCCTGACAGAGATTTTCTAATGGTGTTGTTAGGCCACTGGCTGCTACTGTGTCTACTCTAGCAACATAAGATAGAGGTGTGCAGTGGAGAGAGAAAGCTGTCTGATCTGATGGTCTCTCAGGTGTCACTCGCAGCAGTAACACATGCATCGGTCATGACTACCGTCCATGAGCCTCAGTCACTCTGATATCATATGATATATTGTTTCTCCTCCACTGGGCTGTCCACTTAAAGCCACAATCACTGAGTTTGTGTCTCAGCTAAACGGCAGCCCCGTCAGAGGCAAGGGGCTTGGGAAAATGTAACCGTTCTCAAATTCATAGATGAAGCTATTGATGAAAGTACTTACAGCCCATGTGATCAAAACCGCGCTGGGTCTAAGACAACAGAAACCTAACCCTTAGGTGAGACGCACACGGTTATGTATCATGTAAATTCTCCTCAATGGAACACGTGCCCATCTCACCACCTTCCTCCCTCCCCTCTGTTCTGTAACCCACCGCCCTTCAAACAGCCGGCACACAAACACATATACAGTATGAGATGTATCTGATTAATTACAAATCATCTGTGATGTACACGACTGCTTCACTAATTGCTGCTGGAAGCTGTGCTCATTAGCGATTCTCATCTGGCTTGGCGCAAAAGCTAAACAACCTGCAAACGATCCAGCAATTACTGCTATTTTACCACTCCGGCATCAGGCGAGCAAGTGTAGAATGAAAATAGCTGCAGTAAATAACAAAAGGGCGTTTGGCTTCAAATGTCTAAAACTGCCTCGCTCCACCGCCCGCCACAGACAAAGAAGAGAAGCGAAGGGGTATTTGTGTGGTTTTTAAAGGAGGGTACTCCTGAACTTTTTTTTTTACCAAGGCTGTCTTAAGTACAACGACACGCCCACAGATCATTTAATGACCAAACTAAGTTCTTATTTCTCAATAAAGTGTTGCTACATTGAGAGTGTGTGGGTATAGAGTAACGCCACGTGAATCGAAAGGCATCGGTCTCGACACAAACATCTCTAGGCTACACAGCTGGGTGAGAGATGGAACATGTGTTCGCAGATATAGGGCCTTAAAGATGAACAAACCAGACATACGGACAGACAGGTTTGATCTCTCCACATCTCAACAGCTTGATCAATCACAGATACTTCCTTTTTGTCTCTAACACCATCCAGGAGGGATAACTTATTATTCCTGGCCTGCGTGTCTTTTACAGCTTTTTTTTTCTTTGCTTGGCAGTTGTGTCCATTAGAGTTTTGTTAATGAGATGAATTTGACCAATGCAAGTGCATGATGTACTTAACACCTCAGTTTGCACAGAAAGTCGGCGAGCCTACGTTGTAACGCGTAAGACAACACATCAGCGAGGCTTGGTGGTTCATGGTAACAGACACTGCTGGGAGCATAGACTGAATAAGACAAAAGGAGACTACTTCTCATTGATAGGGTCAAGCCATTTCAGACAGATGCGATCGGGCTAAATCGTATTCATACCAAGAAATAGCCAAGCTAATACTACTATGTTTACAAAATCATGACTCACATTTAATGCAGGGAATTATTTTTGAATGCAACTTCATAATTAAATGTTATAATTCTACACGGCCGTTGTCATTCTATGAACAAAACCAAAACGGTGATCAGACTGGATGTTAGAGAACAATGAAATCAAGCCTCATGAATATTAGAGATGCGGACAACAAAAGCCTGTTTTCTTTGTAAAAGTGAATATCTAGACAGTTATTAACAAGTGTATCATTAATATTTTTGTGTTGGAAGAAGCTCATTGGCAAAATGTCTAAACAGTCAGAGGCTTTGTACTAAAAAAAACAAACAGCTCTCAAAACACATCTACCGTACTAAGCGCGAATGTGTACGCGTGCGCGCGGTTAATGCTGCTTCCTTCCTCTCTTTCCGTCCGTATCTCTCTCACTATTTCTCTCACATACACACAAACTCATTTTAATGTGTTTATCTAATGTTAGCCGTTCATTTCAAAACCCTACCTCTGAACCATTATTTCCTATTGTAAAGAGTGATGGGGGAGAAGATATTTTGTGTGGGAGGACAGCAGGCTTTTCTGTGAAATCCTCTTTTAAAAGAGATGAGAAAGAAAAGGTAAGCTGAAATTAATTTCAATAAAGGCACAGACTCTTGAGTATGGGAGTGGTGGAGGCCATTAGTGGGAATATGATTGGCAGATACAAGGATACTCTGTACCAAAGACCAGGGTAATTATCTCAGGTGTGTGTGTGTGTGTGTGTGTGTGTGTGTGTGTGTGTGTGTGTGAGCTTGCATACAAGCCAGTATGTGTATGGTAGAGAAAGTGAAATATAGACAGACTGCCCCTCTCCTTTTTACTCTTTGGATAGGTTTGTTATTAGTTATATTCACATGTGACTATCCACATGTCCTCACCTTTAGTAATTAGAGAACATGCAACATCATTGCCCAAAGAGCATGAAGTAAAAGCAGAAGACTTGGGAGTGTGGGTTTGAATCCAATCATGTTGGTTCTGTTCTGGGGTCCACACCTGGGTTCAAATACTATTTGAAATCATTTCAAATAATTTAAATGTGCTGGATTGAGCTGACTTAATGGCTCAATAGAGTATTCCCAAAAGTTCAAACCCCGCCCATCTTGCACTCCAGGCATGCTATAGCAAATGCTCAATGTATTTCAAAGATTTCTAATAGTATTTTATGGTACCAATACCACAGGGCTATCTGTGGTATTGGTACCATAGGCATTAGCCAGCCAGGGAGGAGCTAAGCTAACTAAGCCCATAATGAAGTGCTCCAGGCACCAGGTTTACATCACCACCACCAACAGCAGTTTTCCCACCTTTCCCCAAAACTCAGGGGAATCAATTTGAACAAATAAAGAACATATTGTAACTGGGCTCGTTGCAACGTTAATGAATGTAGCAGATGCTAAGAACACAGAGTCCCAATTACCAAGGGAACCGGCAAGAGCCCATTTGCCATTTGTTATATTAAGTATTTGGAATTAGCGCCCGTCCAGGTATAATTAAAAACGGTGCCACTTTCCCCATCGGCACGTGGAAACTTGTTCATTTACAACTTTTTTTCCTTTTCCCCTGGTGATTTCAACAGATGGCATGAGAAAATGTGAAACTAGAGGAAGAAAAAACATTTTTTACAAACATGTCGCTGTTGAAGGTAATGTATTGTAATGAAGCTGGTAAATCAGGTTTTGGCAACAGTAACGTGTTTGACATAACAAGACAGGGTACCGAACGAGGATGAGAGGTCCTTCGACACTTACTGCAGTTTGTGTTGAATCAAACCAGTTTTATCTGGAAACAAGTCAATGAAGTATAGACACTTTGAGAACCTTGTTACAGCACCATCTCCTGATCATTATATTTCATGTATGACTCTGGGTGCTTGTATTTCCTGCTGTGATTACCACCACACTATACATAGGGTTGAGGAGCAGGGTTTTCCATTCTGGACTACTTTGGCTGGAATTCAATGCAACCCACCATAGCACAATTACAGTCTGTCTTTGTCTACAACCTACTGGATAGTCTACATGTAATAATCTACGATGTACGCCTGGTTCAATAGAATTGAGCCCTTTTGTATTGTCCAGCAGTTGTATTTCTTGAATGGTCTATACCTGCTCAGTGCAGCCTCAGTGTTTGTACAGATGTACAGTGAGCTCCAGGAGTATTGAGACAGTGACACATTTGTTGTTGTTTCGGCTCAGTACTCCAGCACTTTGGATTTGAAATTATATTTATGCCTCTAACTTTCTCACTCATCATTATTCACAATTCATCATGGTAGCATCCACATTAATGTAGAAGTGTTCAGAAACATATTCTATTCTTATTTACAATAAAAGTGACTCCAAAAATACATTATTTACCATTCATTTCTATTGGGCACAAAATAACCTGAAACACAACCAAAACAAACAGCAAATGCATCCAACTAATGTGTAGAGTCACAAGCTTGATGTAGTCAGTGCATGCTATGAATATGGGGCCAAATACAAAACTTTTTAATACTTTAATACACATTAGTGAATTTGTCCCAATACTTTTGTACAAAAAGTGCTGTAATTTATAAACGGTTCAACCGATATGGATGAAAATAACCTCCAAATTAAAGCTGACGGTCTGCACTTTAACCTCATAGTCATTGTACCATTTCAGAAGTGCTGGAGTACAGAGCCAAAACAACGTGTCACCGTCCCAATACTTTTGGAGCTCACTGTATGTGGTGATTTTAGAGTAAAACAATTCCATTGACTTTCCCCAAATTTACAGGTTTTCTAGAAATTATGTTCGGAGGATTTCCTGATTATTTCTTCCTGATTCTGGGAATCTTCCAACCACAATTGCTGGGAAAACCTTTTTGCAACCTATACTAGGTGGTTGTACGTTTGTAATGACATCAGAGGGACACTGGGACGTGATGGCAGTGCTCAGTGTTCAGTTCTTAGTGCCTTGTTCTAGGGTCATTTGGCACAGTGGGCTCTAACAGACAGACTGCTCCTCTGAAACTGTGCAGCCATCCATGAATCAGACCTGGGTTCAAATAGTTTTGGTTTTCTTTAAAAAAAAATGTGAGTCTGCCTGGAGTGCCAGATGAGTTTGGGTTTGCACTTTTGGGATTATTCCATTGGTTCCATTGCGTTAGGCAAGCTCAAGCAAGCACAGCTAAAGTATTTAAAAGAAAACAAATAGGACCTACTATTTCAACCCAGGTCTGCTCCCTGTAGAGCACATTTCACCATCAATCTGTTTATAGAGATTACATTTTTCCTTTCATTTCTACCCCTGTGTACAATAAACAGACCTCCTGTACACGTGTACCCCACAGATTTGTGTTTGAAGTTAATAAAAAAAGACCGTAGAGACATCTTTCATATACTTAAGACCGTTGTTTCAAAACAGCCACACCAGTCCTCTTACATGGTAACTGTGAGGTGAGAATGGTAATGAGAGAAATAGCTAAGTGAAAGGCACATTGGCCAGAACATCACACATCTGTAGTGTAGACTGTAGATGATGTTCCTTAGGTCAGGCAACATGAGATTGTTTCTGACTGCTGGGTGTCAAACGTAAACGACAGGGGTGCTATGTACTGCAAATGTGGCGCTCTTGTCAAATCATCACAAATTCTACTCTGACCCTACAGGCAGGCAGACGGCAGTAGTCTGCCTGTGTCTCTCAAAGGCTGCCTGGCTCTCTCTCTCTCTCTCTCTCTCTCTCTCTCTCTCTCTCTCTCTCTCTCTCTCTCTCTCTGTGTCTCTCTGTGTCTCTCTCTCTGTGTCTCTCTCTCTCTCTCTCTGTGTCTCTCTCTCTCTCTCTGTGTCTCTCTCTCTCTCTCTGTGTCTCTCTCTCTCTCTCTCTGTGTCTGTAGTGTGTGGACTGACTGGAGTGTGTTTTCCCTCTGTTACCGTGACAACGGCTCCCTGTCTTTTAAGGGCTGTGTGTGTGTTCACAGTATGTATGTCGTCAGTACCAAGTTTGAATGTTTAGGATCTCTCTCTCACTCTCTGCACATCAGTATCCACCATGAGTACATTTACATGTTACCTAATTAGCTTGCTTAATTATTGTTTCCTGTCACAAGAGTGTGCACGTGGTATTGAGGCTTTCATGGACTTGTTAGATGAGGTAGTGTGAGATGAACTATAGCATGTCCATACCTGCCTCCTTGATATGCAGACTGACAAAATGAAGATACAGTACTGATATTGGACCAAGTCTGTTAATAGCATCGTCATACTGTAGCTACTAACTGGCAGTGATGGAAAAAGTATCCAATTGTCATACTTGAGTAAAAGTATAGTTACCTTAATAGAAAGTTACTCAAGTAAAAGTGAAAGTCAGCCAGTAAAATACTACTGGAATAAAAGTATTTGGTTTTAAATATACTTAAGTATCAAAAGTAAATGTCATTGCTAAAATATACCTTAATATCAAAAGTAAAAGAAAGTATAAATCATTTAAAATTCCTTATATTAAGCAAAGCAGACGGCACCATTCTTGTTTTTAAAATGTATGGATAGCCAGGGCACACTCCGACATTATTAACAAAAGATGCATTTGTGTTTAGTGAGTCCGCCAGGCCAGCGGCAGTAGGGATGACCTGTGTTCTCTCGGGGCGGCAGGTGGCCCAGTGGTTAGAGCGTTGGATTAGCAACCAGAGGTTGCAAGTTCAAATCCCCGAGCTGACATGGTAAAAATCTGTCGTTCTGCCCCTGAACAAGGCAGTTAACCCCCTGTTCCTAGGCTGTCATTGAAAATAAGAACTTGTTCTTAACTGACTTACCTAGTTAAATAAATAAAATATAAAAATAAGTTTGAATTTGACCGTTTTCCTGTCCTGCTAAGCATTCAAAATGTAACGAGTACTTTTGGTTGTCAGGTAAAATGTAGGGAGTAACAAGTACAGATACTACTTACTAAGTAGTACTTTAAAGTATTTTTACTTAAGTACTTTAACTGGTATAGTTACACTAACTAATAAAGTTGCTTCAAAGTTGCTTCCAGTACAAAAAAAAGTATAAAAATGTGTGCACTCACTACTGTAAGTTGCTCTGGATAAGAGCATCTGCTAAATAACTAAAATATCAAATGTAAAAATGTGCATTTCTTCTGCTCAGTAGCCAGGATACACTACATGACCAAAAGTATGTGGACACATGCTTGTCGAACATCTCATTCCAAAATCATGGGCATTAATATGGAGTTGGTCCCCCCTTTCCTGCTATAACAGCCTCCACTCTTCTGGAAAGGCTTTCCACTAGATGTTGGAACATTGCTGCGGGGACTTGCTGCCATTCAGCCACAAGAGTATTAGTGAGGTCGGCACTGATGTTGGGAGATTAGACCTGGCTCGCAGTCGGCATTTCAATTCATCCCAAAGGTGTTCAATGGGGTTGAGGTCAGGGCTCTATGCAGGCCAGTCAAGTTCTTCCACATCGATCTCGACAAACCATTTCTGTATGGACCTTGCTTTGTGCACAGGGACACGAAAGGGCCTTCCACAAAGTTGGAAGCACAGAATCGTCTAGAATGTCATTGTATACTATAGCGTTAACATTTCCCTTCACTGGAACTAAGGGGCCTAGCCCGAACCATGAACAACAGCCCCAGACCATTTTTCCTCCTCCACCAAACATTACAGTTGGCACAATGCATTGGGGCAGATCACATTCTCCTGGCATCCGCCAAACCCAGATTCGTCCGTGGGACTGCCAGATGGTGAAGCGTGACTCATTACTCCAGAAAACGTGTTTCCACTGCTCCAGAGTCCAATGGCAGTGAGCTTTACACCACTCCAGCCGACGCTTGGCATTGCGCTTGGTGATCTTAGGCTGCTCGGTCATGGAAACACCATTCATGAAGCTCCCGACGAACAGTTCTTGTGCTGACGTTGCTTCCAGAGGCAGTTTGGAACTCGGTAGTGAGTGTTGCAACCGAGGACAGACTATTTTTACGCGCTTCAGCACTCGCCGGTCCCGTTCTATGAGCTTGTGTGGCCTACCACTTCGTGGCTAAGCCGCTTATGCTCCTAGATGTTTCCACTTCACAATAACAGCATTTAGTCGATCGGGGCAGCTCTAGCATGGCAGAAATTTGACAAACTGACTTGTTGGAAAGGTGACATCCTATGACTGTGCCGCGTTGAAAGTCATTGCGCTCTTCAGTAAGGCCATTCTACTTCCAATGTTTGTTTATGGAGATTGCATGGCTGTGTCCTCAATTTTATACACCTTTCAGCTACGGGTGTGGTGGAAATAGCCAAATCCACTCATTTGAAGGGGTGTCCACATACTTTTGTATATATAGTGTATCTCAACCCAGTATTTGACTTGGCCTAACCTTAATTCATACTGCAAGCTGTGTCCCTTTTTATCCCTCAGTCTTCCCTCCCTCCATCAGTCTACTTTACAATGCCTTTCTTGCCCTAAAGCAACTTCCATGGGCTTTTCATTTGGATGACACAATGGGGGGAAATAGAGCAACTTAATTACTGTCCACAATTTATGAGCCGATGTCTGAAAATGTAAGAGTAGCTGTCTAGTAGGGGCTGAGTCTGAGTGAGGCAGGGAAAGACTTATGACTGACTGCTCATGAAAACCACTGACCCTTGGCTTTGTGTATCATTTCCAGTTTCATTCCAGTATTTGCATGTTCAACCATAAATAGCTACGCCTAGGTAAGCCATGCACGATACAGTGGTATTAGGTCGCCTATGTAGCTTTGTTCAAGCCAAGAAGAAAGTTCTGTCCATAGAATTAGAATGACTTCTATTTATATGCTTCTGTGAAAGCTCCATCTACAGAGCAGACAGGATTTGAAGGTTCAGTCATCCAGCCATTAGTGACTCACGCCACACAACTAAAATGGGTATTTTGGGGACATTTTCGAACTGAGTTAATCATCTGAACTTGTTTACCATCTATACTTCCGCCACACTGTGATGGACAGATGTTATTTAGAAGATAACTACCTTTAAATGAGTCTCTAGTTCCCTTTTAGATGTTCCAGTTCTTATTCCACTCAGTGATAATAGAAAGTAATTAATTAAATGAATGGGGAAAATCATTTCATTAATTCAAGTTTTTTCAGATGTAGTTGTTGCAAATAATTTTGTTTGATTTTGTATCCTTTAAAAAATATATAAGCCACAGTGAATGGCTGTCGCTCAATTTGTGTTCTGCACTGCCACCTACAGTCTGTTGTAGAGCACATACACTGCTGTGGGTTTCGTTCTATCATTCACATTATAATATATCCCATTTAGCAGATGCTTTTATCCAAAGTGACTTAGTCATGCGTGCATAAGACATTTTACGTGTGGGTGGTCCCGGGATTCAAACCCTCTATCTTGTCGTTGCAAGCTTTATGCTCTACCAACTGAGCTACAGAGGACCACTGGTGATGCCTACATACTAAACTGGTTATACCTAGATACTTAATTCCTACTTTTGCACAAAAACAGATTAATATTATTTGGACGGTATCCTCCTGTAGGCCTAGTGTAAAAACAATAATAATACATTGTTTTATCAATCGAATTTCTAAGAGAAATCAGATAGTAGGCTAAACTGGTTTGTTGACAGTTTAGATGTTGAATATGCTTATTTAGCCTGATTACATAATTGTTATATTTTGTGTAGGAGAAGTAGAGACCAAAGGCAATATCCATTATCCAAAAAGCCCAAAGCTCTTCTGACAGTTCTCACTGTTACTCTGCTCTGAGGCATCCTCTTCAACAGGGGGCACTGTTTGCCTAGTTCATTTAAAGGCTCTGTTTTTTGGGTTGGAAGCTGCCATTTACTTATTCATTCCATAGCAAACTACAGTGAACAATCAATTGGTGAATGCTCATTTATAGTATGTATGTGCAACGTTGTAGAGATGTTGTTCTTTAATCAGTTGTTCTTTAATCAGCATGTCCAACAAAAATAGGCATGGCTTCATGCATGTTTGGCACATTGATAGTCTGGTCAAAACTGTAGAGGAATCTAGAGATGATATAACTTGTGTGGTTTGCATAGCATTTCTAATCATATGGCCATACATTGTTATATACACCATATTGTCTCTCAACCTATGTGACTTTTTTTAGGTTTGAGACCACTTGAGAATTTAGCCCGCATCCTACATCCCAAGATACCATCCTTTAGACACAGCTGTCACAGCTCTGCCCTTTATGTAGGAAACAAAAATTAATGTATAGAAATATATATGTGAAAAAAACATGATACATGTGAAAACCCACATGTGAAAAACACAATTCCCTTTTGTCAGTTCCTGTGAAGTCCCTGTGGCAAAATGTGGCAATGTGCAGGTGTCTAGGAAGAAGGGCAATTCCATGGTTCCCGGAATTGCGCTGAGATGGAAGTATAGCGCGAAACAAACAAAAAACATTTAAACTGCATAGAATTGTATGGTTTGATTTCAATGACTACTTTTTTTTTTTTTAAATGTACACTGAACATTCTACAAAACACATTTACTGGGAGAACTGTGCAGATGCAAAGTTTGGTAAAATATTTTTTGTGAAATCTCCCTCTGTTTGTTTCCAAAAAAAATGCATAATTATGAACGTTATTCTATTCATGGCGTTGTATCCTAAATAGGTACACAATGTACAACACAGTAGAGCTCAGTAGAGTTGGAGTACTCAACTCTACACCACTCTACTGTACAGTAGACACTAGTGTACTTATCTATACTCTACTTGTCTTTACTGTACTGTCCTCTAATGTGCTCTACTGAACTGTGCTGCCCAAACTTGTGAAACATAGACGTCTATGATTGGTTCAGATTTGGTCCGGTCCGGGGTTTGTGATGGGGAACTAGAGTGGAGCCCATGAAAAAACAGACACTAACAAGACAGAAATGTCTTATTATTAGTCAATTATTAATTGTTAACCATTAATATTAAATAAACCAGGTAAATATGTAATTTTTCTATCACAGGTTACAATCTATACTATCATACCAACTAGAATGAAGCACAGGACATGCATTCTAATAGCTATGCTAGTGTGGATATTAGAGCCATTGCTTACATGCCTGCCATGTTAGCATGTCAACAGGACTCTGAGGATTGCCCTGAGGATTGGCAGCTCAGGTCAGGTGGGTGCCTGTTCAGAATGTGGACAGCAACCATCAGCCACTCAGTCTCTGGGGTGTTCCGCAGTGGGACAGCAGCTGACACTCACCCAGGCCCACGCGCACATGCATGAACTGTACAAAGGCACGCATGCACATACACACACTGTACGAAGGCACGCACACACACATGCACGTACTGAATGAAGGCATGCGTGCACACACACAGCGTAACCCACCAGGCAACCGGGAGTCAGCCACAGTTGGGGCCACAGCCACCCATACACTGTAAGATCATATCACTCTGGCAAGGGTAGACCCAACAACACACAATGTATAAGAAATTGCAGTACTGTACACAGCACGGTACGTTTACAATGGTTAAAGTAGAATATTTGGTTGACCTATATAGCCAACTGACTTTGTTATGATGTAAACGTGTGCAGTATTAAAAAAAGGAAACTATTTGGAATTACAATATACAGTGGATGCCTGATAAAACCACCAGTTGGTTTCAGTCCTTGCTGATTTGTGATCATGGCATAAAGTTGGAGTTTATGGCATTATTTCTAAGCAGCACAATTTCACACCCACTAAATGGCTTATGTGCTTAACAGAGCAAAAGTGCTTCCAGCCAGAGTCAGGTGTAGACCTTACAGTGAAACGCTAACTTACAAGCAATGAAAATAGTCTGGGTAGCCGTTTGATTAGCTGTTCAGGAGTCTTATGGCTTGGGGGTAGAAGCTGTTGAGAAGCCTCTTGGACCTAGACTCGGCGCTCCGGTACCGCTTGCTGTGCGGTAGCATAGAGAACAGTCTATGACTAAGGTGGCTGGAGTCTGACAATTTTTAGGGCCTTCCTCTGATACCTCCTGGTATAGAGGTCCTGGATGGCAGGAAGCTTGGCCCCGGTGATGTACTGGGCCGTACGCACTACCCTCTGTAGTGCCTTGCGGAGGCTGAGCAGTTGCCATACCAATCAGTGATGCAACCAGTCAGGATGCTCTCGATTGTGCAGCTGTAGAACTTTTTGAGGATCTGAGGACCCATGCCAAATCTTTTCAGTCTCCTGTGGGGTAATAGGTTTTGTCGTGCCCTCTTCGTGTCTTGGTGTGCTTGGACCATGTTAGTTTGTTGTTGATGTGGACACCAAGGAACTTGAAGCTCTCAACCTGCTCCACTACAGCCCCGTCGATGAGAATGGGGGCGTGTTCTGTCCTCCTTTTCCTGTAGTCCACAATCATCTCCTTTGTCTTGATCACGTTGAGGGAGAGGTTGTTGTCCTAGCACCACACGGCCAGGTCTCTGACCTCCTCCCTATACACAGACCCTATTGTCATCTTTCTCTGCTAGTTGATGGTAGATCGACACATCACGGTTATCTTTCCTGGGGAGCTTCTTAACTGCCAACAGCTCTGAAATGGCACACTATTCCATATAAAATGCACTATATTTGTGAACTTATGTCATAGAGAATAAGGTGCCATTTTGGACACACACTGGTTTGGGATTGGAATCTCTTTATTGTATAAAATAAATCAAGCTTTGAATTGGATTTGACATCTTAAAGATTCTGCCTTTTGATTTGTGATCAGTGTGTACTGCAAGTCCCCCAGTAATGAGAAAAGGAAATGAAACATGTAATGAAACAGCAGATAACAAAAGTCCAGCTGTGAGCCTCTAGAATCAGAACCAGGAAAACGCTGAAGATGGAAAAAGATCTTTAAAAGAGAATGTGTCAGAGTGTCAAGATTTTAGATTTCCATTTGAATCACTACATCTACAATAACACACACACAAAGCCTCTTTTTCTAGTTTGTAAAATGATTATTTTAATGAACTTATTCCCTGGTTATTTATTTATTTATTGATGTTGTATATCTTGTACTGTGAATGACAGACTGAATGAAAACAGGCACAGAAACAGCAGGTGGTGCCTCGGATAGATAGAGCTACAGTACTGAGCACACAGGCACATTCATGTCCCATAATACACTCTGCTTCCTGTTGCTTCCTGGGGGAAACATCCAACAACAGGAGAGCAGGAAGTTCCTTTTGGGGGGATTTTAACCTCCAATAAAAAAAACATTTAAAAACTATGAAAACATGGCTTAGCTAATTTTTTATTTGATATACAGTATGTTGTCTTTGATTTGTATTCTGTTGCGTGCCAAATACATTTTGATATGAGATATTTTAGGGCTCGATTCAATCCGTATCTCGTAAGATCTGCTCTATAGCACAATTGAAATTTAAAGGCAATGTTCCCATGTTTGCATAAACTGCATTCACAGCTAACACGGCACATGTCGGCTCAATTGGAAATTACCTTTACATTTGAATCGCGCTATACTTCCACAATACAGATTTAATTGAGCCCTTATAGTATGCTTATTGATTCATTCATTAAAAGTGTATGCCTTTGTCTGCATGCATTCCACAATGGGAATTCAGCTATTGACCTTGTGAAAGTTGGGGAGGAGTATGGTTATTATGGTCACATGATGGATTACAGTCCTAATTCCTCTCCAAAAGGTATGTCTTTGTTTCCATTCATTGTGTGTGTGTGTGTGTGTGTGTGTGTGTGTGTGTGTGTGTGTGTGTGTGTGTGTGTGTGTGAAAAAGAGAGCGCTTTAGTTTCGCTGGACAGAGAGACGGTCAAGCTGAGGGAGGGAGGATGTTTGGCCTTTCACCAGGACCTGGCTGGCAGTGACGACTGACCCCAGGCCCAGAGTGATGCATCCTGCAATTTGGACCCTCCAATAGGTTATGTGAAGTGTGAATTTCTCTCCGCTCCATCACTCACATAAATCCTGTCCAGTAGGCCATATGACCAACCAGGATCTTACCATGGAAAAGCCTTTTTCAAATCAGCAGATGACTAAGATATTAACCCTTAAAAACAATAATGTGTATGTGTTACATTGAAGCACAAATATAGCAACAAAATCTCCCAATTTTACCAATTTGACTTCAGGTTCTGCCGTTTATCCACGTTTATCCAAACGTCAAATTTCGAAGTGTTTTTAAGTTACGGTTTGGGATAGGGTTAAAACATTAAAGAGCCTGGCTCTGCCACGGCATATAGTCATGGCTATATTAACAACATTACTTCTGTCATAAACATTAAAATGATCCAAACCACAAGCTAGAACGAGCGCATTTTCATTTCACTGGTAGAATTGAGAAGTTTCGACTTCCTGTGTATTAGGCTGCTCATAGTGAACCACAGGGTCCGGCATTCATAGCGAATGCCGATACCACCCTGCTAGCTAGGTGAGGCGTGCCCACAACTTGGATGCTGGCGACCAGCACTCAGTAATCTCAGAACTTCTCTAGACACTTTTATTTTATTTTTTGAAAACATTTGTTTTCACTAACGTTTGTCATCATGTCCCTGTGGTGTTCTGTGTCTGGCTGTGTTGATTACGAACGAGCGTGAAAATGAGTTCTCTTTCACCGTTCTACCTACCAATGGCTTGCGGCTATTAAGAATTATGCTTACAGTGACCAAATATTATCAGAGGGATTTTCAGGCTGAGTTGATGGGGAATCTATTTCAACGACAGATGAGAAGTGATGCAATACCATAGTTTTTTTCCCCCCTTCACATCAAAACGAAATATTCTCTATTAGACAGGATATAACATTAGCTACCTTAGCTGGACTAGGTAAATTAGCCTGCTAGCTAATGTTACAGTCCTGTATAGAACTCTAAATGCCATCAGCTAAATCATATAGCTAACAAGCTATATTTTGGATACACACTGTCAATCAATGTTGACCTATGCCATGGTAGTTACTGCTAGACTGGTACCTTCAGCAGCTAAGCTAATGTTAGCAAATAAGAGTAGCTCAATCAGAAAGCCATCTATTCCACCCTTGTCTGGAAAGCACTCCGTTACTAAAAATAGAATTGTCGATATAGCGTACTCTGTGTGTTGGTAGCAATGATGAGTGTATATACATCTATGTTTGGTTAGTTGGTTCTCAGCTGGCTAGCAATCTTGCTGCCAATTTAGTGACGCTAGCTAACAGCAAGCTGACAATATTGAAATTACCATGTTAGGTGTACAAAGCTAGCCAGTCTAATAGAGATCAATACAATTAGTGGGGTTGTTAAATAGTGTGTTTTGTAGGTGGTACAGAATCTGATTCCACTGGCATGTGCTTCCAAACCTTAGCTCTGCACAGGGTGAAGGTAAGTTGGCAAAAATATGTACAAGATGATGGCTAAGATAGCTGAATTTACAGTAAGCATGGCATAAACATGAACTGGGTAGGGTTTGTGTTTAAGGGCCACAAGAGTACCTTCCGGACCATGTAATCAGTTTAATGTACCCCTTTTCTCTTGGTAAAACTCAGGTGATCTGGAGACCTTCCACAGTGCCCTGCTGAAAAATACCCCATAACGGTGGGGTCTTTGTTCGAAACATCGTCATCTATTTGTTCGAAACATCGTCATTTCCTGGCAGCATTTACCCTCCAGCTTCACAAGCTTGAAAACCACATTCAGAAAAACTTTAACAGAATTCATTTTTTTTCTCCATTTTTTCGTTTTGGAGTCAGTTTCAGTATAGTTTGTTTTTCAAAACAAGTGTGTTAATTATTTTATTTCAGTTTTCAAAATAGTTTTTTCATGATTTGTTTTATTTTTAGTTTCAATTTCAAGTTTACTAATAACCTTGACATACATATTACCCTAACCATAAATGGACCTCTTCAATTTGGTGCCAAAATAAAAACAGTATTACGTTATCTCCTTCTTATGTCCAGGGGGCTTGTGAAACTCAGAGACTACTGAATCCCACCTTTCTTCTTCTGGCTGGTGTAGTTTTAGGCTACCCTTGAAAAAGCAACTGATTGTGTCTCCCTTCCCTTTCTCTCATACCCCATTTGTCAGTTGGGCAATTTCTGTGCCTCAGTCAAGCAGCAGGGGGACGTATGGATAGAAGCGATGGAACCTTTGGGTGTCAAACCCTGTTTACAACAGGGCTTGCTGTGTTTAGTCTCTTCATTCCAGAATGCCTTCCATCATTCTTTGGAATTTACTGTACCTTTTCAAAGTTGTTAAAGTATATTTTATGCTGCCATTTGCAATACTATGTAAAAGTTCGGAGTGAGTCCCTAATATATTCAGTCATTGGTAAGCCTGCAATCCGGTTTCTCTTTATTTGCTTGAAATTGATAGTGATGTTATTGCCGCTACACATACCTAGACATAATGTACTGATCTTCAACATCTCATATTATTTCTGCTTCTTATCTTGTGACATGTTATTAAAAAATGGCTCATGATTCTTTAACCTCAAGACCTTTCCTAACACGTCATAATGCTTATCCTCCAAAAGCCTTATGGTAGATTTTTCAGTTGTATACTGACGTGATATCCAAAGATACTGTTTATATATATTATTGACCTGACAATGGCTAGTGGGGGGGGTTGTAAATTGTAAATGCAAATTACTCTTATGGAATTTATTTTCGTAGCTTGTGGAGTGCTTGAACCAAGTTCAAATGTTGAGAAGACAAATAAATAAAAAATGTTGGACTAATTTGTTTCATGCCTTTTGTGGCTTCCCACAGACCTGAATCTACAACTCCAATCCTGAAGCCTCTGAGAACATGATCATATATCTGAAATTACGTTATATTAATGCATTTAAATTGCATCCCATGACATCAAACGCACTAATGTATGTGCTTTTACCATTACTACTCTTAAGCAACATAGTATCTATTGTCCATATAGAGGTTGTCCATGAATATAGAGCAAGCTGAGCACCCACCCAACCCTCTGGAGGAGCCATGACGTGATGTCACTGCCATGTGCCATGAGGCCAGGTGTGGCGGTCACATAGATCGAGACAACCGGAGACTGTGAGAAAAGTGGCCTGGGGTGTCAAGGATTAAATGGAGACAGAAATGCTCCGTCAAATGAAATTACTAATTATAACCTTCCCCTCCCAATTTGATTTCCCACTGTATGGAGAACTGATGGTCCCCCTGTAAATGGGACTCAGACCCAGGGCCATAATGAGGGAGAAGAGTGCCTAAAAAAGGGTAGTCTCTCGTTGAGTGACACCTTTGATGCCGAAAACCAATTAGATTGAGCAGAATGGGTGCTGGAGGACTTGGCTCCCATGCACTTTCTAGTTGATTATATTCTGTCACAGACACAAGACTTGATTTGTCAATTCCATATCAGGTTGTAAAGCGGGGGGGGGGGGGGGGGAGGAGAAGGGACACAGGGATTGATGGAGTGGAGGGTGGAGAGCCAGAGAGAACAAATGACTGTCTGATAATGGGCATTCCGCACACGGTGTGACATTTCCTACCCAGCTGTCCATCCGTGGGGCTGTCTGGCATTTAAGAACGAGGGGTCTTTGTTTGGCCCCGGTCTGAAAGGAGGCCCTGAGCAGTTTCCCAGAGAGGAAACTGAGAGGCTAATAGACTAAGTGAGATGTGTTGCCAGGTTCTTTCATTATGTCTGTGTATTCCAGGAAGGCAGTGTTAACGAGCCTCAGCCTCAGGTTGAGTGTAACAAGCTGTCTGTCACACCACAGAGAAAGGGCCTGTCGCTAATGAGGGACAGAAGTACGATTGACATCCCCCTCCATCATTCCATGGTGGGACTCTCGAGGAGGAGGAGTGAGAGGAAGGAGTGGTGATGAATGAGGTTGTGGCCGAACACTGTTTTATCTTACATAGCCTACACACTGTGCCATGTCAAGGTTTCAGCCACTTTCTTTCTACAGATGAATTAAATTGACCATTTTGCCACTTGGACATGGTTAGACAGTAAGGGCTTAATCCTATGTTTAATTCAAGACAATTTGGGTACAAATGATGCGCTAGTATCAATGAGATAATTTCACAAACAATATGTTACTTACAATCACAAACCTTTATTTAACTATGCAAGTCAGTTAAGAAAAAATTATTATTTACAAAGACGGCCTATGCCGGCCAAACCCGGGCGATGCTGGGCCAATTGTGCACCGCCCTATGGGACTCCCAATCACGGCCGGTTGTGATACAGCCTGGAATTGAACCAGGGTGTCTGTAGTGACGCCTTGAGCACCGAGATGCAGTGCCTTAGACTGCTGCGCCACTCGGGAGCCCATAACTGCATGCCTATCAATTGCAAATCCAGGACAACTCTGAAAAATACACTGAGTGTAAAAAAACATTAGGAACAGCTTCCTAATATGGAGTTGCACACACTTTTTTGCCCTCAGAACAGCCTCAATTGGTCTGGGCATGGACTCTACAAAAGGTGTCAAGTGTTCCACAAGGATGCTGGCCCATGTTGACTCCAAAGCTTTCCACAGTTGTGTCAAGTTGGCTGTATATCCTTTGGGTGGTGGACCATTCTTGATCACACTATTGAGCGTGAAAAAACCCATCAGCGTTGCAGTTCTTGACACACCCAAACCGGTGCGTCTAACACCTACTACCATACCCGTTCAAAAGCACTTAAATCTTTTGTCTTGCCCATTCACCCTCTGAGGGGCACACATACACAATCAATGTCTCAAGGCTTAAAAATCTTTATTTAAACTGTCTCCTCCCCTTCATCTACACTGATTGAAGTGGATTTAACAAGTGACATCAATAAGGGATCATAGCTTTCACCTGGTCAATCTGTCATGGAAAGAGCAGATGTTCCTAATGATTTGTATATTCAGTGTATATTATAAACCACCTAGATGTATTTTTCCCCTGAGTGGAAACGACACGTCGGTGATTTTAAGAGTTTTCCCTTGTAGTGGTGTAATTTTAATTGGGTATGTTGATCTCTTCTCAGGTGAGCCGGTGAATTCACCCAGAAGAGTCCATATTACTTTCTTCACTCTCCTCTCAGATGGTTTAAGGGGGCTGGTTCAAGCCAAGGGAAGTTTCTAACAGTAATTCAGCCATGTAGTATTAAAGAGACTCATACTTCAGATGCTAATGGTTTTTGTGTATTGCCCGTATGAATTATGGAAAAGGATATCAGAGTTCTCTCTGTCCAACACTGGCCTTCTTTCCCCAGATGGAGATCTAGCTAGGCTGCTTTTGGGTTAACAATGTAGAATGCAAATGATAGATTATATAAAAAAATATATATTTATTTTATGCGTTTCTGAACATATAAAACTAGTTATGTCATCTTACATTTTAGTCATGAATTAAACTATTTCACCTTTTCCAATTTACGGGTCTCCCTAACATAATTGTTACCTACAACGAAAACCAAAACAGTCCCATTTCAGCTCAAACTAAGCTGAACTCCGTGCCCCCACCCCCTCCACCCAGTGTGTCACCAACAGGCCACCGTCCAGGCCGTCTTAGCAGTGCCTTCATCCATCATTGTCCTTAACAAAACAGACAAAATGAGCCTGTGAAAAGTAGTAGCTACTGTAGTGTGTGTCTGGATCCCCTTACAGAGCTACACAGTGTTGATGTTGTAAAAGGACCCAGCAGCAGCCAAGCTGGCATTGATTTTCAGGTCAGGTCATTCATCCATTCAGAGGGAGCCGGGCGGCCGCTCTCCCCATGCTCTCTGCTCTCCCTCCTGCCTGGCCTAACCGACTGGGTGGCTGGTGAGGCACTGAGGGAGCACAAAATCCAGGACAGCCCACAATACCACCAAACAAAACTCACAACTATCAAATCAGAATACAGGCTTGAACAGGAAATCATTCTGTGTGAAGATGATATAGCTGTGGCGGATGAACTGGCTGGATGTAGCCGCTGTTTGACTTTGAGGATAGATTATTAATTGTACTGTACATCATTGGAAAATGGATTGTGTGCTGGCTGGCAAATCAACAGTTTTTGGTTAGGCCTGTGTCCATCATTTCTGTAAGAGTGAAAGTAAAATGGGTAGGGGACTCAGATGAACTTTAGTTTTGAAACAATGAGATTTCACAAGCACAATGTCTTAAATATCAACCCATGCTTTTCTCTAAAACAAAAAATATTTGACCTTGTGCTTCATCTTAATCATTATTATAATAACTGAAAATCTGAACACAACTGATAATTTTATGCATGTAGAGTCGTATGCAAAAACATTTAACCCAAACACGTTTTCTGTGACCCCTCGGAGCAGGTGACAAACACTGACTAAATATTCACAGTGTTGGGGAGTAGTGAACTACATGTAGTTTAACTAGTAATTTAACAACATTTTGCAGTAGCTTGGTGGTAGTTGAACTAAATGCAAATCTAGGTAGTGTTTTCAGTAGTTATTTGCTTTTTTGCCATGTAGTGGTATAGCTAACTACTCGAACTACACACTACTTTTTGTGCAAAAATAAAATGAGTGAAGTAACCAATAATTTCCTCATCAGACCTCCTTAATTCTCAAATTACACATTCTGTCAACATTTGACTCCAGATTGATCTGTTCTTGCAATTTGTAGTCTGGCATTTTAGATATGGTAATTGATCACTAAGTTGTTTAAACGACCTATTCAAAGTAACTGTAGTTAAGTCAAACATAGTTTTCTTAAGGGTAGCTTTAGCGTAGCTTCACTTCTTCCAGTGTGAAGTAATTGGTAGCTTGGTAAACTATACTTTCAGAGTAGCTTCCCCAACACTGTATAATTTGTATTGCTCATCATTTCTCCATATTTTAACTTTTAACCTCCATTACGTTCTCTCTTTGTATGGCAACAGCCTCCAACTCACATTAAGTCACATCAAACATGAACACTTAAACTAACACATCCCCCATGCACTGAGGCAACACTTGTGATGACAATCTGCCACAGTTGGGAACCCACGTAAACTGTAGCTACTGTTGAGGAACACTTTTAACAGAGACAATACAGCATCTAAAATCATTTAGAGTAGATTAAATGAAAATAACTATTTTATTCCAAATGAATTTAAAAATGATCAACTAAGATAAGTAATACACTCTATTGTTTACATTATACTGAACAAAAATTAACGACATGCAACCATTTCAAAGATTTTACTGAGTTACAGTTCATATGAGGAAATCAATCAACTGAAATAAATGTATTTGGGCGCTAATCTATGGATTTCATATGACTGGGAATACAGATATGCATCTCTTGGTCACAGACACCTTTAAAAAAAGTAGGGGCATGGATCAGAAAACTAGTCAGGATCTGGTGTGACCACCATTTGCCTCATGCAGCGCAGCATCTCCTTCGCATAGAGTTGATCAGGCTGTTGATTGTGGCCTGTGGAATGTTGTCTCACTTCTCTTCAATGGAAGTGCAAAGTTGCTGGATATTGGCGGGAACTGGAACACACTGTCGTACACGTCGATCCAGAGCATCCCAAACATGCTCAATGGGTGACATGTCTCGTGACAATGGGCCTCGGGATCTCGTCACTGTATCTCTGTGCATTCAAATTGCCATTGATAAAACGCAATTGTGTTCATTGTCCATAGCTTATGCCTGCTCATACCATAACCCCACCGCCACCATGGGGCACTCTGTTCACAACATTGACGTCAGCAAACCACTCGCCCTCACAACACCATACACGTGGTCTGCGGTTGTGAGGCCAGTTGGACATACTGCCTATGGTTATGGTAGAGACATTAACATTCAATTATCTGGCAACAGTTCTGGCAGACATTCCTGCAGTCAGGATGCCAATTGCATGCTCCCTCAACTTGAGACATTTGTGGCATTGAGTTGTGTGACAAAACTGCACATTTTAGAGTGGCCTTTTATTGTCCCCAGCACAAGGTGCACCTGTGTAATGATCATGCTGTTTATTCAGCTTCTTGATATGCCACACCTGTCAGGTGGATGGATTATCTTGGCAAAGGAGATAGGCTCACTAACGGGGATGTAAACACAACATTTGAGAGAAATAAGCTTTTTGTGCGTATGGACAATTTTTGGGATCTTTTATTTCAGCTCATGAAACATGGGACCAACACTTTACATGTTGTGTTTATATTTTTGTTCAGTATAGTTTGATGCACTACATTCTAGAGAAAATATTGAAAACTAGAGGAATCTTTGCTACTTCTTGGATCCCTCTTTTGAATCCATTTCATCTCCTGTGCACACAAAAATGTCTGTCACAGTATGAGTGAATAGGACTACTCAATGACATTCAAACCTCGATGGCCTAGCGGCTAGGCCGACCCCCGGCCTAGCCCTATCCCAAGTGATTAGCCTGTAGTCTCCATCACCAACTTGACGACGAGTTTCAGGTTGTATAAATAAATCCAGGAACAACCAAACCACATGGGTGTTTACCCCACATGGCCATACCCCTCCTCACCTCCTTCCCTAAACAGCATGATGCCAGATTTAGGGGCTCTAAGAGGGGCTGTAGGTGGGTCACACGCCATGCTCCCTCTCCCCTGACCTTTCAGAATCTCCGTCCTTGTCACAGCACATTTCCTCTGGGCTATGACCTAATAAACTAATCTCTCCGCCCTCCCGTCCCCTCTCCATCCTCCCCTCCGTTCCCTGTCTCAGGCAGGCTCTCTCTCTGCAGCGACCAGGCCGGGAAGATCAGGCCAGGCAACACAATACCCAACACACACACACACACACACACACACACACACACACACACACTTGGCATAGATGGAATTAAGGCTCCTAGTGTATTTGGGGCAAAGTTCATCCTCTCTGTGTATCTCAACATGGAGCATGTATCAAGGAGGGGTCAGGTCAATAAATACCCCAGTTCGGGTTAACGGTCTAAGACCCAGGGCCACCATGTTAGAACAGTCTATCCTTAACTGCAAATTGTATATTTCTTTACTCCCTGTAGAGAGGAATTAGGATTTTTAAAGCATGATCTGGGTATATACAGTACCTATGAGGTCATTACATCCCTACCTGATACTATTTCCTTAATTGTATATATAATTACTCATAGATGGGGACAGTTGTTTTGGGGGTTTTCTTTGGGGGGGTTGCATGTATTTCCAGCATTATTGACTAGGTTTGCTGCAGGTAGAAAATCCTGCAGCAATTAAAATATTATTTTAATTAACACAAGCTGTCTCCAATCAACTAATCAACGTCTGGTTGAGCATGAGTGTTGGGTGGGGTTGAAATCGCCTAAGCCAGGGGAGGTGTAGATCTACGAATCTTCATTGCACAAAGTTTATTATTTGTCAGGGAAAACCATTTGTTGGAGGATGAGCTTGAGCAAAGTGAGGTGTAAAATCACTGTTATACAAATAGTATTCAAATCAAATTTTACTTGTCACATGCGCCGAATACAACAGGTATAAGCATTTTCACCCTTGCTTTCTTCAATCCCTTAACCAACAATGCAGTTAAGAAAAAATACCTAAAAAAATAAATAAAATGAAAGTAACAAATAATTAAAGAGCAGCAGTAAATAACATAGACATAGATTGATTTATTGGAGAGAGCTTGTGTAAATGAAATAACATTTCCTAGGAATTTCTACTTGCAGCAAACCTAGTGTGTAATGCTGGAAATACAATACAAATAAATAAAAACAACTGTCCTTAGTTACACAACAACAAGTAAACAAAAACACTGTACTGCACTCAAAAAAGGACGATCTCTCTTTCCCTTTAAAAGTGCAGTTTCCCTTTACATTTCCAGACATCCTTAATACATCATCCTCATGGTAGACTTACTGTAGTCTGCTGAAGAATGGTTATTCAACATCCTGGCACCCCAGTCAGTCGTACTGTAGAGTTACGTCCCACATGGTTCCCTATTCCCTATAACCTGCATTACTTTTGACCAGACCCCCATGGGCCCTAGTCGAAAGTCGTGCACTACATAGGGAATAGGGTGTAACTTGGGACACAGACTGAAACTGCTCTCATAACCATCATCTGTGCTGCAGTGAGACTTCAGGAGGTCATAGCACTGTAGGGAATGTGTCACTACAGTAACTTTAGGAAAGTAAACATACATTCATGGTTTATCTACATGTAAATTATACACAAGTAACTCTAGTCATGTGTACAGTAAGAACATGGTCAGAGTGCATGTGTTTAACGCATACAGTAAGATCAGTGTGTAGATATGGCCCAGACAATGTGAACTAGAGTTTCTAAATAGAAATATGCTATGCCAGTACCCAAAATACCATAAACATTGGTCTTAAATGGCCCCCAAAAATAGCACTATAGACTGTAAATTATCCAAAATGGTTTCACTATAGATCAAACATATTGAAGATTACACACAATTCTAGTGCTCATAGAACCACATTCACTTTTGAAATACATACCAGGCTAACTGCAGCTCCCAGATTGTGCTGTTCCAGTTTATGGGCAACTTTCACTGTTACCAAGTCAATCTATGATGCTTTAACCAAATGTATATGTGCAATATTACCAACATAAACATTCAACAGTAGTCAATGGACGATTTTTTAAAATTTCACCTTTATTTAAACAGGTAGGCCAGTTGAGAACAAATTCTCATTTACAACTGCGACCTGGCCAAGATAAAGCAAAGCTGTGCAACAAAAACAACAACACAGAGTTACACATGAGGTAAACAAACATATAGTCACTAACACAATAGAAAAATCTGTATACAGTGTGTGCAAATGAAGTAAGGAGGTAAGGCAATAAATAGGCCAATGGTGGCGAAGTAATTACAATTTAGCAATTTGATATATGTGCAGATGAGGATGTGCAAGTAGAAATACTGGTGTGCAAAAGAGCAGAAAAACAAATATGGGGATGAGGTAGGAAGTTGGTTTGATGGGCTATTTACAGATGGGCTGTGTACAGCTGCATCGATCGGTAAGCTGCTCTGACAGCTGACGCTTAAAGTTAGTGAGGGAGATATAAGTCTCTAACTTAAGTGATTTTTGCAATTCGTTCCAGTCATAGGCAGCAGAGAAGGAAAGGCAGCCAAAGGAGATGTTGGCTTTGGGGATGACCAGTGAAATATACCTGCTGGAGCGCGTGCTACAGGTGGGTGCTGTTATGGTGACCAGTGAGCTGAGATAAGGTGGAGCTTTACCTAGCAAAGACTTATAGATTACCTGGAGCCAGTGGGTTTGGCGACAAATATGTAGCGAGGACCAGCCAACGAGAGCATACAGGTCGCAGTGGTGGGTAGTATATTGTGCTTTGGTGACAAAACGGATGGCACTGTGATAGACTGCATCCAATTTGCTGAGTAGGGTGTTGGAGGCTGTTTTGTAAATGACATTGCCAGAGTCAAGGATCGGTAGGATAGTCAGTTTTACGAGGGTATGTTTGGCAGCATGAGTGAAGGAGGCTTTGTTGCGAAATAGGAAGCCGATTCTAGATTTAACTTTGGATTGGCGATGCTTAATGTGAGTCTAGAAGGAGAGTTTACAGTCTAGCCAGACACCTAGGTATTTATAGATGTCCACATATTCTAAGTCAGAACCGTCCAAAGTAGCGATGCTAGTCGGGCGGGCGGGTGCGGGTAGCGATCGGTTGAAGAGCATGCATTTCGTTTTACTAGCATTTAAGAGCAGTTGGAGGCCACGGAAGGAGTGTTGTATGGCGTTGAAGCTCATTAGGAGGTTTGTTAACAAATAGATCAAGGTGAATCATATCTAGTGTAGCATATAGAGTAAATATACTACTGAGTGATACAAGTCTGTGTTATTCCTGCGCTGTAGCCAGCTCCTGCAGTCTCTCAGAGCCATCCTCCGCTCCAGCCTCCCTCTCTCTCTATGACTGGCAACGCAGTGATAAAGCGTGCAGCCAGGCTCCTGCAGCTCTGGGTCTTCCCCGTGCTGTGCTTTGCTTTTTTTCTTTCTGTCAGAGTTTGCGTGCCGTTTTTATAATGTTTTCATTGATGTCAAGACCTTGGTATAAAACATGAATAGCACTGCACTAATTCCCCTTGCAGTCCGCTGTGTCCTATCCTACCTTCCTCCATCAGCAACTGACATAGCTGCAGGACTATTTACTCTACGCCTTATTTCCCCTTTATCTTAGATGTCCCAGGATGTCAAAGGCTGTGAATTTAATATTGATTTCATAAAGTACTTTTACTGTAACATGTCCGTTTGGATTAGGCTCAGAGGCAGCCAGGCTCACGCAGTGAGCTGGGTTTGCACGCAATGTGGCTGTGCCTGCTCTCATGGAGTGGCTAGCTGGAGCGAGCGCTTAATTTATTGAAGTGACAGTCTGCTGTGAAAGCGGGGACAGCACACAGCTCCCAGCTATCTCCGTGTCTTGTGTACACAACGTTCGTGTTCTGTGTATACATTATGCTATGAGACGAGAGTGGATTGGAGAGATGTATCATTTGCTGATATGTAAACAGACATGAGTTTATAGATTGTATTCAACCCCAGTGGCTCTACGTGGACTGACGATGGAAACAGGGGCCATGCAGGGTGGCTTGCTGTGTGACCTGGGCCCCAGTGCCTCCCCCTCGTCACCCCTTTGTGAGCTGTTGGAGTGGGGGGATATTGTGTGCTGCAGACATCACGTCCCCACACCCCTGATATACACTGATGTCTATTGGTGGGGAAGGCTGCTTGTTACAGCACTGACCATACAGTATCAACACACCCTCATATCCAAAACAAACATGATATCCCCTGGGCTCACAGACCAAAAAGGTTATCTGGGATTCAGGAAAACACAACTACACATTCCTATTGCTACAGTACAGTACCCTTCAATGCTGCATGCAGCAGTTCTTGGAATCAAGCTAAATGATAATTGAGTGAGCATAGCTACAAATATACATTGATACTCTTAATATAAGGTGTCACAAATTCACTTTTTCAGGATTTGTAAATCTGTGTAACAGTCGATTTGACAAAAAAAGAAAAAACGAACACAGCTAGGCTCATATGACTGGCTGTTCGATAATTGCTGGTGGTGTTTGCCCACCCATTAAGTGAACTTTCCTCTGCCAAGTTCAAAGATATTTCTGGGAATCTGGGTTGAGGAAAAGGTGGTAAGAGGCAGCTTACTAGGCCATACTGCCAATTTCTTCATTAACTAACATAAACCTGGATAGAAAAATAAAAAGTAAATGTTCAGTTGTTCTAAAGTCTAAGATGCAGTGTTTTACAAGGGATGAAAAAAAGGGTAGAAGATAGAATAACATGCCAACATGAATAATGGGGTTGAGGATGACAGTGTTGCCAGAAAATCCTCCCTCAGCCACCTCTGGCCCTAAACACAAACACTGAGAATGCATGCTAATGAAATATGCTGAATTTATTGCATTTAAGATGCAGCCCAGTTTATACACAGCAGCTGTCCCCGGGACTCAAATAGCAAACATCCTATACAGAGGCTGCATGGGAGATGGTTGACATCCTGCACTCTAGCTATCAGTGCACAAATACCAAGCCAGAACTCTCAAAAGCTTGTTTCTATTCAATTGGCAGTTGCTCTTAACCAAATTGAGACTTTTTTTTAAAAGGAGCCCTCGTCTTGTGTCCCTACCTCTTTAAAGGCTACATGATATTCAAAAACGGATAAAGAATTGTTTGTAAATTTTCTGACCGAGAGAAAATACTGCATAGCTCTGTCTAGTCTAAGACGCAGTGTTGCATATTTGGAGGGAGGAGGACCTATACCCATATTGCGAGCCATACAACTCTCCAAGCTCTTCCTGGAGGAAATATTGATTGACAGACACCATCAAAACTAAACTAATGGTGTTTTCTAAAGCAAGAAATAGATATCTGAACCTTTCACCTATTACTACCTGTCAGGGAAATGAGATTGAGACTGTAACTTCATATAAATATCTTGAATATTAATTGAAATTGCATATTCAACAACTTTGGGATTGTATTTTAGGAATAGGGCATGTTTTTCTTTTGAAGCCAGAAGGAGGCTAGTATCAGCTACATTTATGCTTTTACTTCCGCTCAGTGTTTGAGATCAATTGACACCCTGAGATTTATTTTAAATTGCAAAACCCGTCCGCACCACTGCACTTTATATACAAGGGTTGGCTGGCCTCTAGTCACTCGTAGGCTCAGTCACTGGTATACTTTTATTTACAAAGCCATTTTGGGTTTACTACCTTTTTATTTGGGCATTTTTATTGTTCAGAAATGTGGTGGGTACTCTCTTCGTTCGGACACTGTTCCAAATGTCCGAACTAAATTTGGTAAAAGGGCTTTTATGTACTTTGCGCCATCGGCTTGGAACACCTTACAAAATACTTTTAAACTGGAAGAACTTCTCCCGATTTGGTGTTTTTAAATCACTGATGAAGGATTTTGAGCCTGATTCCCTGACCTGTCAATGTTTGTAATTTTCTATTTTATGATTTTGTTATACTCTTGTGAATTCTATGGTTTTGACTAGATTACTTGTAGTTTTTCATGTTGTCTGTCTGTAATTGTGTAATGACTTGGTGCTGCCTATCTTGGCCAGGACGCTCTTGAAAACGAGATTTCAAGTCTCAATGAGCCCTTCCTGGTTAAATAAAGGTTAAATAAAATGTTAATAAATCAAAGAGAGGAAAGAGAAAATAAATATGTCCTCTTGCTCTCTCCCTCTACTGTTTGTTCTCTAAAGTGTGTTGTATTATAAACACATGTCAATTTGTAGTGGGAGGGAGTTCAGAGTAGTTGAGTCCTGCATCTCTGCTCTTATCCATGCTTCATTAAGCTGTAGCCAAAACTGCTCTGTGGTCTGCTCAGCCATAAATGCCCCATTGCAGGCAGGGGAGAAAGCAGTTGTAGGAAAGGGGAGACATGCAGGGGAGGAAATGGCAGTCAGGTGGAGGCAGGTAAGACCGGTTGAGGCAGACAAGAGGAGAGAAGGGGAGGCAGGGAGAGACCAGGGGGAGAGCAGGCCAGGCCAGCCCAGCCTAATAAGGTCTGGAAGTCATGACGTTTTTTAATCCAGAGAGGAATTCCAGCAGAGCATTAGACAGATTGGGCAGAGCGGTTGAGGTTCGTACACTTGCTGGCAGAGCTCTGATCCGTGTTCTTCCCATCATTAGCACCAATCCAGGCCTGCAGAACCTGACCTGGCAGAACAAATTAGTCCACCTGCAGGCCCCCTGCCAGGTTAAGACCTGGGCTCCATCCTGTCAGGGGCCCTCATGGTCGGCTTATTAATGAGCATGTCTTTTCATCCAGGAGAGAGAGAGATTCTCTACATATTCTCCCCCAGAGCCCTTACAGATTCCAACACTTTTCATAACAACAGTAACGGTAATGCATGTACAACAAATTGTTTAAGTGTCAGATTTGGTTATGCATCAGTATGTTTCATTTCAGTGCAGGAGGAGCAGCTGTGTATGCTGGTTGGCGCAATTGTAGTGTGATTCGGGTTAGACTGTAGAATACCTGGGTCCTGAGCCACTAAATGGAAGAAAATGGACTGAAAACAGAGGGACTACCTGGACATGTCCAATAAGAAGCGCGTTGTGCCCCAATCAATACAACCCTTCTTACCCACTATACTGGACCCCCCCCCCCCCACCCCCACCCCAGTGTTTGATTGAGACCCTGAGTGCCCCGGATGCTCAATGGTCCCACCACAACCCTCTATATTTCATTAAAACAATTAAGCGGGCCGGCGCAGACGCTCCCCCGTTGACAGAATCACTCACTGTTGAGAAACGTCTGCACTGTGATGTGTTGCCTGAACCAAACCATTAAAAGAGCCATTAAAAAAATCCCTGTTTGCACCAAGTCTGCTCCTCAACCACAGCTCAGAGCTATTGATGTCAAGTTATATTAAAAGCGCAGCACTGCGCTCTGGGGACAGGGTTGGCATGTTTTTGCAGGTGAATTTACTAACATTGCACATGATAAGGCTGTGGTTCACAAATCTCCTAAAAGCTGATTTAATAATACAGAGAAATTCAATTGAACGAGGCAAAGAAGACAAGTCCTACACCGTGCATTATAGGGAACTAATGCACGCTCTAGAATGCCCTTTAAGCCAATCAGAAACGAGTATTCAACAATAACCACGGTATAAGCATAAAAAAGGCTGAGACCCAAGGTTAGGCTTGGAAGAATGGCGCCGGAGGGGATGGCTGCCGTTTTACGGGCTCCTAACCAATTGTGCTATTTTGTGTGTTTTCTCGCATTGTTTAACTTATTTTGTACGTAATGTTGATGCTACCATATCTTATGACCGAAAAGAGCTTCTGGATATCAGAACAGTGATTACTCACTTTGAACTGGATGAAGATTTTTCTTTAATGAGTCCGAAGCAAAGAATATAATGTTGCTCCCAGACAAGGCCCGAATTCCCTTCATTCGCATGAAAAAAATAAGGAAATACAGGGGGCGGAGATCAGGGTGCCTTGTAAGAATTCTTCGGCGAGTGGGTAACCCGCCTCAACCATCAGTTGTATTGGGCAACATGCAATCACTGGAGAATAAACTAGAGGAGCTCCGTTCGAGACTATCCTTCCAACGGGACATTAAAAACTGTAATATCTTATGTTTCACCGAGTCGTGGCTGAACGACGGCAGAGATAATGTACAGTTGGCTGGGCATCGGTAGGACAGAACGGCTATGTCCGGTAAGACGAGGGGTGGGGGTGTGTGTCTATTTGTCAATAACAGTTGGTGCGCGATGTCTAATATTAAGGTAGTCTCGAGGTATTGCTCGCCTGTGGTAGAGTACCTCATGATAAGCCGTAAACCACACTATCTACTAAGAGAGCTTATCTATGTTTCAGTGATCACCAACAACAATTTTTTGTTTAACTAGGCAAGTCAGTTAAGAAAAAATTCTTATTTACAATGACAGCCTACCAGTAAACAGTGGGTTAACTGCCTTGTTCAGGGGCAGAACAACAGATTTTTATTTTGTCAGCTCGGGGCTTTGATCCAGCAACCTTTCAGTTACGGGCCCAACGCTCTAACCACTAGGCTACCTGCCGCCCCAAATAAGACAGCCTATAGGGAGGAGGTCAGAGACCTGGCAGTGTGGTGCCAGGACAACAACCTCTCCCTCAATGGGAGAAAGACCAAGGAGATGATCGTGGAATACAGGTAAAGGAGGGCCGAACACGCCCTGATTCCCATCGACGAGGCTTTAGTGGAGCGGGTTGAGAGTTTCAAGTTCCTTGACGTCCACATCACCAACAAAGTATCATGGTCCAAACACACCAAGACAGTCGTGAAGAGGGCACGACAACACATTTTCCCCTTCAGGAGACTGAAAAGATTTGGCATGGGTCTCCAGATCCTCAAAAGGTTCTAACGCTGCACCATCGAGAGCACCCTGACCTGTTGCATCACCGCCTGGTATGGCAACTTCTCGGCATCCGACTGTAAGGCGCTAGAGGGTAGTGCGTATGGCCCAGTACATCACTGGGGCCAAGCTTCCTGCCATCCAGGACCTGTACGAAGCAGTGTCAGAGGAAGGCCAAAAAAATGGTCAGACTCCAATCACCCAAGTCATAGACTGTTCTCTCTAATATCGCACGGCAAGCGGTACCGGAGCGCCAGGTCTAGGTCCAAAAGGCTCCTTAACAGCTTCTACCCCCAAGCCATAAAACTGCTGAACAGCTAATAAAATGGCCACCTTTCCCATTTGCATTGACCCCCCCACCCCTCTATGTTTTTACACTGCTGCTGCTCGCTATTTATTATCTATGCATAGTCACTTTACCCCTACCTACATGTACAAATGACCTCAACTAACCTGTACCCCTGCACACTGACTCGGTACCAGTACCCCCTGTATATAGCCTCGTTATTGTTATTTTGTGTGACTTATTTTTTTTTTTTACTTTAGTTTATTTAGTAAATATTTTCTTAAAATAGCATTGTTCTTAAGGGCTTGTAAGCATTTCACTGTTGTATTCGGCATGTGAAAAATAAAATGTTATTTGATTTGAGAGGAGGAAGGGGAATATTTAATTCCATTACAGTAGTGGTGATCCAGCTGTGATTTAGACCGTCATTTCTCACACGCATGACGCTCATGATTTCATTAGCTCCTCTCTGAAGAGTTTTTGACATAACTGGCTACATAAAAAGGTATGGTGTATGTCCCAAAAAAATCTAAAGAAATTAGAAATATGGTATATAGATCCAACACAATTCTCTAGATTTGACCCGATGTTTTTGTAGATACAGTATATGAAAAGGAATGGTATTGGTGTTGGAAACAGAATGTCAAATATGTGTTTCCCATGGCATTCCATTCCATCCCAGTGAATGAGATTACACAAGAATAAAGGTATTACCATTTCACTGTAAAAGTTTATAATCTTCCTGTTGAGCGTGACCCCAATTGCAGCAACAAACAATTTACTGAGAACTGTACATTGTAATTGTGTGACATTGTTTTCCACTGGTGGGCATCTAGCCTAAGCTGTGGGTGTTAATAGTTTTCCAATGTTGTCAATAAACACATAATGCCTTATTCTGACAGCCCAGATAATCCAGGGAATTGCTTGCCAACTAACAGGCCCAAGTGGAGTGAATTTAACCTAACCCTGCCACTTCCCTCTAAGCACCCCTTGGTTCACCCAGCTGTGTGGAAGAAGGAACGCTTGGAAGACAGAACCCTGGTTAATTATGCATTGCTATGTTGGTACTGTATTTATAGAGCATTTACACGAATGGAAAGCAGAGAGTGCGAGAGCAATGCAGTGAGCCTTTTGGCTCTAAGTTTATAATGAACAAGCTCTGGTTCGAGAGAGAGACAATTTTTCCTGGCTTGGGCACATTCCACTTTGCCCTATTTAAAACATTTTTTTAACCTTTATTTAACTAGGCAGGTCAGTTAAAAACAAATTCTTATTTTCAATGACGGCCTAGAAACAGTGGGTTAACTGCCTTGTTCAGGGGCAGAACGACAGATTTTTACCTTGTCAGCTCGGGGATTTGATCTTGCAATCTTTCAGTTACCAGTACAATGCTCTAACCACTAGGCTACCTGCCACCCCGATTGATTAGGTGGCTGAGTGATGGAGGGCTAAGCCAATAGGGGTGCAGCTATCTGCGTAGTTAAAGAATTACATTCTGATTGGTGCTCCTCGAAAAATGCTAGTCTCGAACAATGACCTTGGAATTACCTCAATCTAGGATCATAGTTTCTGATAGGCTAATTGACATCATTTGAGTCAATTGGAGGTGTACCTGTGGGTGTATTTTAAGGCCTACCTTCAAACTCAGTGCCTTTTTGCTTGACATCATGGGAAAATCAAAAGAAATTTGCAAGACCTCCACAAGTCTGGTTCATCCTTGGGAGCAATTTCCAAACGCCTGAAGGTACCATGTTAATCTGTACAAACAATACTACGCAAGTATAAACCCCATGGGACCAGCCAGCCATCATACTGCTCAGGAAGGAGACACATTCTGTCTCCTAGAGATTAACATACTTTGTTGCGAAAAATGCAAATCAATCCCAAAGCAACAGCAAAGGACCTTGTGAAGATGCTGGAGGAAACAGGTACAAAAGTATCTATATTCACAGTAAAACGAGTCCTATATCGACATAACCCGAATGTCCCTTCACAGAAGAGCACAAACTGGCTCTAACCAGAATAGAAAGAGGAGTGGGAGGCCCCGGTGCACAACTGAGCAAGAGGACAAGTACATTAGAGTGTCTAGTTAGAGAAACAGACGCCTCAGAAGTGCTCAACTGGCAGCTTCATGAAATAGTACCCACAAAACACCAGTCTCAATGTCAACAGTGAAGAGGCAAATCCGGGATGCTGTCCTTCTAGGCAGAGTTCCTCTGTCCAGTGTCTGTGTTCTTTTGCCCGTCTTAATCTTTTCTTTTTATTGGCCAGTCTGAGATATGGCTTTTTCTTTGAAACTCTGCCTAGAAGGCCAGCATCCCTGAGTCGCCTCTTCACTGTTGACGTTGAGACTGGTGTTTTGCGGGTACTATTTAATGAATCTGCCAGTTGAGGATATGTGAGGCATCTGTTTCTCAAACTAGACACTCTAATATACTTGTCCTCTTGCTCAATTGTGCACCGGGGTCTCCCACCCCTCTTTCTATTCTGGTTAGAGTCAGTTTGCGCTGTTCTGTGGAGGGACTAGTACACAGTGTTGTACGAGATCTTCAGTTTCTTGGCAATTTATCGCATGGAATAGCCTTCATTTCTCAGAACAAGAATAGACTGATGAGTTTCTGAAGAAAGTTCTTTGTTTCTGGCCATTTTGAGCCTGTAATCGAACACACAAATGCTGATACTCCAAATACTCAACTAGTCTATAGAAGGCCAGTTTTATTGCTTCTTTAATCAGAATTACAGTTTTCAGCTGTGCTAACATAACTGCAAAATGGTTTTCTAATGATCAATTAGCCTTTTAAAATGATAAACTTGGATTAGCTAACACAATGTGCCATTGGAACACACACCTATGTAGATATTACATTTTTAAAAATCAGCCGTTTCCAGCTACAATGGTCATTTACAACATTAACAATGTCTACACTGTGTTGATGTTCTTTTAAATGGACAAAAAATTTGCTTTTCTTTACAAAACAAGGACATTTCTAAGTGACCCCAAACTTTTGAATGGTAGTGTATATATATATATATATTAGGGGAGTCAAATGATGCAGACAATTACATTGATGGAAGCTACAATCTATCCTCAATATTAAATCTGATCTACCCCCAAAATTATTTTATTTTTTTAAAGAATAATGCTAGAGTCAACCAATTAAGCTCAACACACTATCACAGCTTATTGTGAAATAGACAAATTACTTATTAGAAATTTGTGACAGGCACACACACAAAAAAAAGTTAATTTTGTGTGTGTTACATGATTTTCTTTCTTCGTAATGCATTCGTGTACATTGCACAAATTCAAATTTGTGGCTAACGTTAGCTGGGATAGGGATTAAGGTTAGTTAACATGCTAGCTAAGTAGTTAAAGGGTTAGGAGCTTGGTTAAGGTTAGGGGAAGGGTTAGCTAATATGCCAAGTAGTTGCAAAGTAGCAAAAATGCAAAAGTTATTCAGGATGAGATTCGAACCCATAACTTTTGTGTTGCTAGATATTCACATTATACGCCCACCCATCCTCCCCGACCAACTACTGTCTTTATCTGTGATTAAAATCCACTGTATAGAAAATTGTGTACTGCAAACATGTACTGGTCACAAATAAATAATTATTATTTCACAATAATCTGTGATACTGGGTTGTTGATTCTATAGATAAAGTATGACCTTTAAATAAAAGACATGTTGCCCATGTTAATAACTTGAATTTCAATAATTTAACCAAACATTCAATGTGGAATAAAGATGTTTTCTTTTCAATTGATTTCCTTTATTCATTTTGTCTCTCCCTCCCTCTCACAACAATATGATTATGCATTCTGTACTAGTGGGATTGAGCATAATAGCTATGTGGCACGAACAATCCATTCAATAAAAATGTACATAAAGTATACAATATTGGTTTTGTTGTGACTTACACAATGCTGTGCCTCACAAAAGTAAGATATTGTCAAAAGAGCGCCCCTCATCTGTAAAATAATACACAATAGATGGGAAATATTTTGCTGTTGCCAATGGTTACCTTCAACAGTTCAAACAGGGGCACATTGGGTTTCTCATTCCTCCATTAGTTTCTAGGCAACATATTGCTTCACTTCCTCTTTCATACGGTCACACTGACACTCTAGTAAGGCAACACAAATAAACATCCTGTTTCTCAAAGAGACTACTGAACAAAAATATAAACGCAACATGTAGTGTTGGTCCCATGCTGAAATAAAAGATCCCAGCAATTTTCCATACACACAAAAAGCTTATTTCTGTCAAATTGTACACAAATTTGTTTACATCCCTGTTAGTGAGCATTTCTCCTTTGCCAAGATAATCAATCCACCTGACAGGTGTGGCATATCAAGAAGCTGATTAAACAGCATGATCATCACACAGGTGCACCTTGTGCTTGGGACAATAAAAGGTCACTAAAATGTGCAGTTCTCACACAACTCAATGCCACAGATGTCTCAAGTTGAGGGAGTGTGCAATTTGCATGCTGAATGCAGGAATGTCCACCAGAGCAGTTGCCAGAGAATTGAATGTTCATTTCTCTACCATAAGCCGCCTCAACGTAATTTTAAAGAATTTGGCAGTACGTCCGACCGGCATCACAACTGCAGACCACGTGTATCCACACCAGCCCAAGACCTCCACATCCGGCTTCTTCACCTGCGGGATAGTCTGACACCAGCTGATGAAACTGAGTATTTCGGTCTGTAATAAAGCCTTTTGTGCGGCCATGCCCAGTCATTTGAAATCCATAGATTAGGGCCTAATGAATTTATTTCAATTTACTGATTTATAGGAACTGTAACTCAGTAAAATCGTTGAAATTGTTGCATGTTGCCGTTCATATTTTTGTTCAGTATATTATTACAATAGTTACTATGTGCCTGACATCCTTGGATTGATTATGCAGTATGCATACAATTCAGTAAATATTAGTAAGTATTGTCTTGACTTATGGTCACACCGTCAACAACGCCACATGTAGCTGTTCTAAATGTATTAGTGTAACATCTCCATTTGTCAATGTTGTTGAAATTACCATATCAAGACATTACTTGTTAATACTGTGTGTCATTGTTCAAACAGCTAAAACAAAGTTTGCTAAAAGCTACAGGATTTTACTGTACATCTGTGGGGAAAGGAAAACATCTGCAACGCTGAAAAAATCTCCCTACAAAAGGTCCTGCAGTGAAAGCAACCGTTATAACAATCATGTCGTTGTGACACAACATAAGCCTAACAATTCCAATGTGTGGCTTAAAATCAGCTTTATTTATGGCAGACAATTCCTTGTTTTTCCCCACAGTTGGATATGAAACTATGTTCTTAAGAAACGAAGTTCTTGTAGAAAAATTCCACTGTGCTCCAAGATTAACACTAAGGGAGGACTTCTGAAACAAAGGCTGTGCCATGGCTACATCAAACATTGATGTCTAACTATATTGTATGTCTCGGGTACAGCGTTCTTGTTGCTTGTTGTATAAACATACAAATATTGACCTCAAAACAGAAAATCGACATTGTTTTTGATATTAGAATTTATACTACCAGATTGTCCTGTCCAACTTCATGATTTGCTGTGGGGCAGACAGGCAGGCAGGATTTTAATCACATTAACCAGGTAAAGCTTTATCAATAGGGCTAAGGATCGTCCATGCTGGTTCAAGTGCAGGCCATGTGCTGATCTCCTTGTGGATGTCAATTATGGGGCCAAATGCTCAAGGAGTCATTACCCTGAACCAAAGGGGGCTTAACTAGGAGCACATGGTAACCGGAGTACCGAAGGATCACAAGGTCTGGGCGGTTGTAGTCCGTCTGTGGATGATTGGCAGTTATGAATGAATGATAAACACTCATGCATGAGGATAGTAGATTACAGTCAGTGGTGTAGAGGAGGGTAGACACACTGAAAATATATTGAAACTATAGGGAGCGTTACTTTATTCATTGCGAACAGCGATCACCCAACTATTTTAACACCACTACATCACTGACACTGCACATAGTCTGGAGATGCGCATGTCCTGATTTCCAGGTCTACTGTATTATGAAAGACCGTCTGCAAACCTTAAATTAAAATACATCTATAAGACAGGGTCACCCCCCCCCCCCGTTAAGATGATCCATCCTACGGTTGGATGAGGAGTCTGGAGTTGTCACGCCAACCAACCCCCCCAGGGGGAGGATGTACACCGTAGTGAAGTTCAAGACCCCTTTGACTCAGACTAAACTTCTATTCCAAAACCCTTCCCCATATGCCAATCCAGACCCAGCTCCCCGCTGCAGGGTAAGTATGTTACACAGCAACCCCACGACTAATCCCCTGGATATCTAAAATATGGACAAATGATTTACTAACACTGTTTTATGGTGCAGGTGTAGTGTGCACGGCCGTGCTCTGCACTCTCCTCTTGTCGCCAGACAGCAGGTTCAGCTAGCACAACAACATGGATGGATATGCTACAGACGGCCCCACAGCTGCTGGCTATCCAGAATGATAGCACTGGGCATGTTATGTATTTTGAGGGACTACACCAATGACGCATGTCATGTGCAGTGTACATTTAACAAGCATTTTACAATATCCCTCTTTTCTGGGGGAAATAGTGTATCGTGCATTATTTAATGATGTAATGCAATGTAGGCATGAAGCTACAGCTATTGTACATTCTAATGTTGAAAAATTCTAAGTTTGTAGCATTGTCTTTTCCCTATATGTTACAATAAATGTATAGCAAGTTATGTATTTTCCCCACTGCAGTTCAGTCTTACTTTTGAGAGCTGATTTGTTTCACGATTCATGCTGTTAAATTAATAATATGTTAACCATTTGACACCTTAAAGACTTTGACAATGATATATTACAGCTTTGAATATTAATTTGGGGTCCTTAGAAAGTGTTTCACTCCTTTGTCTTTTGGGATTGCATAGGTGTTAACATATATGGCTAATTGACAAGCTGAACCAATTAAGACTCGGCAGAAATGAATAGTAGGCTAATACATTATTCAAATGGCTGCTATACCTGCAGCGCTGCATATGTGATGTTTAAGTGTGCAGGGAGGCACACCAATTATCTGCATCAAAATACTTTTTTTCTTTACCTACTCACAGTCTAAAGATATTATGTATCTTTACTAACTTAAAAGTTCTAGCTGCTATCATAAAGGGAACTGTTATCATAATTCCTTACCTCCAGGAGGACCTAGTCTTAGTGAGTGTTAAAGCTTCAATAAATATTTTTTCAATATGCAAGGATTGCCTATTGTTTTTAACTGCTCTCTTTTTGACATCTTTGTCTTATTCCCTTTTCACACTATGGAGCCAACCAGAACAGTACTGTGCTGGCTCGGGTATTTTCTTTTCTGGTTCCAGCAACTATGCTGGATGAGTAACTAGGCCAGCTCAGTACAGCTCCGCTTGGCCTGCCTCAGCTTGGCTCAGTAATGTAAAAAGGGCATTACAGTCCTGTCTGTCTCCAAGCCTGACCCTGTTTGCCCCCAAACCCACCAATCCCAGCCCAGCTCCTCCCTCGGCCTGGCTCGGAGCGGTTGCTATGAAACAATCTTGCATAATTAATTTACCCAACTGCATGCAAATATGTGGACAATTAACCCCTTTTGTTTGCATAATAAATTTGGATATTTAATGGGAGCTCATCTGCACGCACGCTGCTGGCAGGAACAACACAAAGCAGCGGCATTGTGTAAGAGAGGCGGAACACACACCCCTTCCCCATCCTCTCTCTCTGCAATCATTCCCCCCCAATACCTGAGAGACGCGCCAGATAGAGACTGTAAATTACCCCTAGCACTGCCACACTACTGTAATTACAACCCTGCGTGATGCACCAAGAGGCCCATTGATGTGCAGATGAAGATGGACTATGTGTGTTGCGCTGAAAGAACCCATGTTTTGGTTTTGCTCTGTCAAAAGAACAGCTGGGTTGCCATTTTCTCTCAAATTAGATTTCCACTGAAGCACTGTGCTGTTAAATTCAAAGGCGCATTACAGAAATGTTCCCTTAATTTAATTCAAAGAAGAGTCATGAGGGCAGAGTGACAAGTCAATCTCGAGCGATTCAAATTGGCAAAAAGAGGGAGAAGCTATATCCTCTTTATAATAAAGTTGAAAGGTTGAAAAGGTAAATGGTGGCTTCTATAAGTTTCCCGTCATACACAAAGCAGCTGGTATGACTCTCGCGATTTGGACCTGAACTGAAAACGATATTAGTTTGAAGTGAACTAGTACATAGCTGGGTAAATTATTTCAAAAATAAACATGAATGACAAATGTAAAACCTACTGCTAACATATTCAATTGCTATTCTTCAATGTGAGGAAGAAAACACCATAAACTGATTAACTGCCAAACCATTAACTAATCAAGTGTTTCTCCAGTCTTCTCCATTGAGATGACATACTTGAATACATCCCCTCACACTATCTCAAACCATAATACAAAAATACTTAAACAGAGGAAATGTAGATTTTTTTGCTTCACAACTGAGTAAGTAGTGAGTGATAGTGTAAAGCTCAGGTAAAGGTAGTACCTCTCTGCAGAATCCTGGACTCTCAGCAGCCTGTACAGCTCCTCTCCCTCGCTCTGTTTGTTTTCATATGGCAGTTTTAAAAAAAAGAGGGTGTTTCTCCTTTGTGGGGAAACAGTGGTCAGTGATACCCCTGCCATGTGGAGAGACACTGGAGAGCCCAAACATAGGCTCCACCCTTCTTGGATCTCAGTGCCCTGAGGATGACATCCAGGGTTAGGGCTAGGGGAGAGCCCATCCGGCCATCCCAGTACCAACCCTGCCTGTCACCCAACCCTCACCCAATCATAACATCACAGTAATCTATAGAACCCTGGATGCGTGTAGTATAGTCCTTCACGTCCAATCATAAGACGGTCATCTACCTGATACTAATCTGTATCTAATTACTTGTTTATTAGGTTACATATATGGAGGTCTGACGTGAGCATTCACCCCGACTTCAGAGTGCGGTATAACCTTTACTAAAAGAATTAAGAACTTTATCATTCACACAGTATCTGTGTGACCCTGGGTGATCGAATATCTGTGGAGAGGATTTTGCTATGGGTAAATACATTTATATCTCATAAAGTGGTACAGTAGATGTTTCTGGAACAATTATCAAAACTAGTTACTGTTATTTAAACAATGCTACCTTATTGCCTTGTGATTAACCAAGGGTATATGCACAGATATGCCTACATGACAGAAACCATAGACAGGTTGTAATAAGAGTCGAGTTTTGAAGGGAGAGTCAAACAGTGTGACTGCCTTTAGCCTAGTGTGATTTAGATTTATTCAGTGGAAATAAAGAGAGCGAGAGAGTGGCTGTGCCAAACAACCTGGCTTATTTGACTGCCTCTGTCTCAGGGCTCAGAGCCTTTTCACATTTCTGATTAGCAGTCACATTTTATCACTCTGTAGACAACTCAATTTTCGTTGAGGGAAGAGGGAGGGGGTGAGGAGGCAGGCAGGGCTGGAGAGATGACATGGGGACCCTAGTGAGCCGAGAGCTGAAGCTGATAATTAGACTTGGGGTCAAAGAGCCAGAATTATTTGGCTTGTGTAGACAGCAATTTCCTCAAGCCACATGAGATGAGATATCACAAGCTGTTACAAATGTGCACCGGGAAGCCATGCGAGTGGGGTCAAAGTCAATCTTATATTCCCCACAGCAATCCGAATATTGAAAGCACCAACTAACTAGGGACCGAATCATTTAATTTGACTCCTTACAAAAGGGAAGGACTGTCCCCTCAGTCTCAGCTTTCAATTTCAGGGGCTGGTTGAGTTCACAGCTCTGACATAGCCTGATAATCATGTCTGAATACTTTATTTTAGACGAGAGAGAGTTGGATTCTGGGTTAAGGTTGGTGGTCATATGACCGTCTTGTCCTTCTAACTCATCAAACGTGGTAGAATTTAATGATGGGTTTGAGGTCTCCTGTGTATGCCCTCCCACTTGGTTCATAAAAAGTGCGTCTCAGTGAGCTATGCCTTTAGACAACAGTATGTGTATATGAGTGGAACCCTGTGTCCATGCAAACTCGGAACAGACTAATAGATTATCGAATCACAAGTACAGTGCATTCGAAAAGTATTCAGACCCCTTGACTTTTTCCACATTTTGTTACGTTACAGCCTTTTCTAAAGAACATTTTTCCCCATCAGTCGTCTACACACAATACTCCATAATGACAAAGCAAAAACAGACATTTAATACATTTTTGCAAATGTATTAAAAATAAAAAACTGAAATATCAAATTTACATAAATATTCAGACCGTTTACTTATTACTTTGTTCAATCATCTTTGGCAGCGATTACAGCCTCGAGTTTTCTTGGGTATGAGGCTGCAAGCTTGTCACACCTGTATTTGGGGAGTCTCAAGATCTGTCAGGTTGGATGGGGAGCGTCACTGCACAGCTACTTTAAGGTCTCTCCAGAGATGTTCGTTCGGGTTCAAATCTGGACTCTGGCTGGGCCACTCAAGGACATTCAGAGACTTGTCCCGAAGCCACTCCTGCGTTGTCCTGTTGGAAGGTGAACCTTCACCCCAGTCTGAGGTCCTGAGCGCTCTGGAGCAGGTTTTCATCAAGGACTCTCTGTACTTTGCTCCGTTCATCTTTGCCTTGATCCTGACGAGTTTCCTAGTCCCTGCCGCTGAAAAACATCCCCACAGCAAGATGCTGCCACCACTATGCTTCACTGTAGGGATGGTGCCAGGTTTCCTCCAGACGTGACGCTTGGCATTCAGGCCAAAGAGTTCAATCTTGGTTTCATCAGAGTAGAGAATCTTGTTTCTCATGGTCTGAGAGTCTTTAGTTTCCTTTTGGCAAACTCCAAACAGGCTGTCATGTGCCTTTTACTGAGGAGTGGCTTCCGTCTGGCCACTATACCATAAAGGCCTGATTGGTGGAGTGCTGCAGAGATGGTTGTCCTTCTGGAAGGTTCTCCCATCTCAACAGAGGAACTCTGGATCTCTGTCAGAGTGACCATCGGGTTCTTGGTCACCTCCCTGATCAAGGCCCTTCTCCACGGATTGCTCAGTTTGGCCGGGCGGTCAGCTCTAGGAAGAGTCTTGGTTTTTTACAAACTTCTTCCACTTTAGAATGATGGAGGCCACTGTGTTCTTGGGGACCTTCATTGCTGCAGAAATGTTTTGGCACCCTTCCCCAGATCTGTGCCTCAACAGAATCCTGTCTCGGAGCTCTACGGACAATTCCTTCGACCTCAATGCTTGGTTTTTGCTCTGACATGTACTGTCAACTGTGGGAGCTTACATAAACAGGTGTGTGTCTTTCCAAATCATGTCCAATCAATTGAATATACCACAGGTGGACTCCAATTAAGTTGTAGAATCATCTCAAGGATGATCAATGAAAACAGCATGCACCGGAAGTAAATTTCAAGTCTCGTAGCAAAGGATTTGAATACTTATGCAAATAAGAATGTTGAAAACCTGTTTTTGCTTTGTCATTATGGGGTGTTGTGTGTAGATTGATGAGGACAAAAATAATTTCATCAGTTTTAGAATAAGGCTGTAACATAACAAAATGTGAAAAAAGGGAAGGGGTCTGAATACTTTCCGAATGCACTGTATCCCAATCTATGAATCCATTGTCAACACGACAAAGACAATTTATAAGGAAGAGACCTCTTTTTCACTATTGTTTTTCATATCAATGTACTGCACTTTGTTTTTGTTGAAGGTAAGGTTGGTTGAGACAATTACATTGATGGAAGCTACAATCTGCGACCCACATAACTAACTACAGCTCCCTAGTTTGTTGACACAAACATGTATTTCTGTGTCACTTCAGAAATATACATGTGTTGATGTGTGATCTGAGGTGTGGTTTCGACTAACTATTTTGCCATAGTTATGTATATTCTTAGTCAAATTAGCTTGTCTTATAGACACTTCTGCACATTAGTTGCACATGTTGTGAACAATGTAGTTCCTGTTATTATATCTATCAAAATGCTGAACAGTATTACAGTACCGGGTAAGCATATTCATCTGTGTAAATCTGTGTCTATCATAGAAAATCTATTGAATCCTCCAAACAAAAGAGAAACTGTAACATTCCAACACACAACAAACCAACTCCTTCCTCTCCGCAGGCAGCATTGTATTATGTCAGTCCAATACAACAAAATGGTATTTTCATATGAAAAGGTGTTTTTCAAATGAGACAGAAGCTAGTGAAAAGGCACAGGAAGCTAACAGGACAGATGTGTAATTATACTATTTTTACTGCCAGGAGCTGAGATGTGAGAGGGGAATTAGCATCACACCTGTGTATAATTGGCTAAATTAGCTTGTATAACGCCAGCTCTGAATAGTGGTGGACTTCAGGGGGAGGAGGTGTGTGGTGTTGGAAATCTTGGTTGTTGTTTAGACTCCCTTAGGAAACTTGTCAGGGGAGGAGAGGAATAGTCTGTAATCTTGGAGCTCATGGCAAAGGAACACTTGTGTGTCTTCACAGTGCTGTTGACAAACACGAGGTAAATCAGGTAGTTCGGATAGCCGTACAGTACTGCTTATATTACAGTGCAGAGAAAACTTGTGTGGCTATTTAGTTTATAAACTCCACTTGTGTTGCGTTTAAGATGGATACATTGAGTCTCATTACAATGTCCTTGCCCAATGAAATTACATCAGACTATCCATAGTCCTCCTGTAGGATTGTCATGTATTCATGGCAGGTTCCAGTTACTGTGTAAGATGGCTACTGTACATCGTCAAATCAATGAAATCCGGGATAAACTGAAGTGACAGGGAGGGAATATCATTGTAGTATTATCTTATATTAAAATGGGATTTATTTACTTTACATATGGTGGTGCTATGAGCCTGACGATGACATATCATAGCTCTCCATTGCTCATGACAGCTGGTAGGTCCTCTGTTCTGAGACTAGTGTCTGGGCAGATGTTGTCCACATATGTTTCATGAGGTGTTCACGCAAGCTAGGGTACCCAAAGAACAAGACTGCTGGGAATGGGACATGAAACTTTAGTGAACAGTGCTGCAGTATGGATATGGCTAT